>NC_136979.1:37792465-37799965 GCF_032717465.1 Coenobita brevimanus
AAGTGTTGTTTTCTGAGTTACACAGACATTTTTTCTCTTCCTTTTTTTAGTAGCTGAAAAAAAAAAATGGAAAAAGAAAACAGGCAAAAAAGGAATGTTACCGTTGACTTATTTAAAGGGGGGGATTTTACTGGACGCGAGTTTTTTTTTTTTTTATGCATGATTTAAAGCAGTCTAAAAAGGGCTGTATTTGAGATCATTACCTGTAGGACTTACAAGATGGCATTATACTCTATTTATTTTTGTATCCCCTCTCATATGTAAGTGGCATTGAGAGTCAGGGTAACAGTAATAATGGTGATAATGAGGATTGGTCAGGGTACTGCTGCTGATGATAATAGTGAAGATGAAGATTTTAATTCACGTTTCACTGGACGAATATTTAGGTTATTTTAGGGCATTTAGAGTTAGTCATTTGTGAAGCAAAAAAAAAAAAAAAAAGTCTCAAGCAATTAATTCTTATAGTACGCAATTTACTAATAATTGTAAATTTTATTTTCGGTAGTGTGGTCTAGTAGCTACGGACGTATAGGCGGATCCAAGGACGGGCGGACGGACGGACGAAATTGGCAGGTGTGTATGTAGACCAGAAATCCGCAGTGTTAGCCAGTCATGGTGGAGAAGTTGTTCTGAGATCTCTATTAGGCTTGATTGTGTATACTGTTATTTGAGATGGGCGGTTGCTTTGTTATTGTTATTCTCTCTCTCTCTCTCTCTCTCTCTCTAAGGTGTACCAGGCTTGTTTAGTGTACTGTTTTTTGAGATGGTTCAGACCATTTCCTCAGGAGTGATTATTGTTATTATTTTTTTTAATGTGGCAAGTGTTTCGGTTTTAGGTGTGATTTCTTGCCTCTGATAGTTGAAGGATCATTGCGAAACCTTTCAAGGGTGTAAAAATATCTTGAATAAAGACAGTGAAGCTGTGTGGAGGTGAAGGGGAAGGAAGACTAACTTGATCTGAAAGGAATCGAATAGAGAGGAGTTGGAGAGGCATGGAGAGAGATTAATATGTGTGATTATACAGAATGTGTGAAAGCTTAAGGTTGGGAAAGGGAGGAAAAAAATCAGTACTGGGAATTGATGAAGTGATAGGGAAGTATGAAATAACTGAGAAAAAAATTTGTAACAGGTGAGAGTAAAAAAGATAAAGGAGTAAAAAGGAAAGAATCGGTGAGGTGCGTGGATGAAGAAGTAGCAGGTGTGGGATACGCGAGAATGAAGATGTAACAACTGAGACTGAGGAAGAGAACAAGAAGTCAGTGGTGGGAGTGAGTTGAGATTACGTGATGTGTGATGTAAGCAGGAATGTAACAACAGAGGATGAGGAAGGGAGAAAAGTCCTTGGTGGAAGTAAATAAAGATACTGTATAAAAGTGTGTTGTAAACGAGAATGATAATGCAACAACATCAGGTGTAAAGAGAGGTAGGAGGGAATGAAGGTACACAAGAGAGAGTAATGAAGAACAGAATCTCAATGATGGATGTGGATAGAGAGATAAAAGTGTGATATAAGAGAGAGTTATAATGCAGTACCGGGTGGAAAGAAAGGTTAGTGGGAATAGACATGCAGCAACAGAATAAGGAAGTCAGTGATGGTAGTGAATACAGAAGTAGGAAGTGGAGGTAAAGCCATGGGTGGGGGGAAGGAGGGGAGAAGGAGGGATGTGGAGTGGGAGGGGAGAGGGATAGAGAAGGGATGGGAGGGGTTGGGGGAAGGGTAGAAGAAGGGCGAGTAGGATTCTTGCTGGTGTGGTGGTGGGGAGACGACAACGACCTTGCCATTGAACTTGCAACCAGCCACCAGACACTCTCTCTTTGATCTCCCCTGCCTTAGAGTCACCCACCGTACCGGCTAGACGGGTGGCAGAAGCCGTGAACTTGAAGGCTCAAACAGTTACTAGAACTGGTTAGAACACAAATAATAATACTTCCTCGAATTTATCTGTGCAGTATATTTACTGCCTAACACCATGTCACAAAGTTCATCCATGAGCGTTTTAAGTTTCATAAAAGCCTTCTTATAGGTTTAACGAATAATTACACTTCCATTTCTGATCCCATTAACCCTACAGTTCTAGGGACCCTGCTAAGGTTGAAAAATAACATTGGAGGTAGCCAACGTAATAGATTACGAAATCGTATTAAAGGAGACTGCAAATTAATATAATCTGAGAGAGAGAGAGAGAGAGAGAGAGAGAGAGAGAGAGAGAGAGAAGACGGGGAGAGGAGTAGAGGGTAGAGGAAGGAATAATCAAATGCCCCATAAGCCATAACAGAGAGGTGGTGGGCAGGAAATGGGTAGGAGGGTTGGGGCAGGGGATTGGTGCCAAAGGTTAAGGAAGGAGTAATCAGATACTCCATAACAGAGAAGGAGAGAGGGAAGGAAGAAAAGAAGGAGAGAGGGATGGAGGGAGGGAGCGGGGGTAGATAGGGGCGGTGCTATGGGTGATGGAAGGAATAATCATATACTCCATAACAGAGAGGGGAGGTGGAGAGGGAAAGAAGAGGGGAGGGGGGCTCAGGGAGGGAAGAATGGTGGAGGGCGGTGCGAAGGGTTGAGGAAGGAATAATCAGATGCCCCATAACCCAACATTTATGGGTTCCGTAATGGGCCTTGACTGCTGCCACCTCTGACCTCGCTCCCGTAGCCTCACCGCATCTGTTAAAGTGATCCATCCTTTCCCTACCCCATTTTTATCATGTTTTTATTTACAGTTGCTTGGGACGTCAGGGTGTTTCTTTATTTTTCATTCTTGCCGATTGGACAAAAGACAGGTTTCTTCTCTCTCTCTCTCTCTCTCTCTCTCTCTCTCTCTCTCTCTCTCTCTCTCTCTCTCTCAATATTTAACTTTTTACTTGTTAGTGTATATATATTTTTATTCTCGGTCACGTAGGAGGCCAGGGTATTTTTGTTTATTACGTTATGCAGTTGTAGGAGGTGACAAGGGGTAAAATTTTTCTCTTTTTATAACCCCCATCTCCCTACTCTTTTATAAATTAGTTTATTTATTTATTTATTTATTTATTTTCTTCCCGGTCGGCTAGGTGGGCAGTTTGTTTTTATTATTCAGTTTTCAAAGTGGAGTGTAAAACAGGATTTTTTTTTTTAATTCCCTCCTTTCCATACTCCTTTTTCACTATTTCTTCCGTATTTATTTGTTTATCTTGTTCACGGTCGCCTGGGTGAGCAGATCTGTGTGTTTATTATTCAGCTTGCGAAGTGGACGATAAACAAGATTTCTTCCTCTTTTAATTTTTTATGGTTGGTTGATTTCCATATCTGGTTTGGAATTCTTATAAACTGGACAGATGTGGCCGATTTTATGCCTTCCCCTTGTTAGAGTGGCATTTTATCTGAGTTTTTGAGCTTTAGCCAAACTGTGCGCCAAATCAGTGAGGGTGGGAGGGAGGAATGTTCCGTCGAAGATAATCTATGAAAATCAGAAGAATGTGAGAGAGATGTGAGAGGGTGGGCGGCTGGGGTGAGAGAGAGAGAGAGAGAGAGAGAGAGAGAGAGAGAGAGAGAGAGAGAGAGAGAGAATATAAATGAGAAAAGAGACAGGCAAAGATAGTGAAAACCAAGAGAGAGAGAGAATTGGAAAAGAGAATGAATGATGCGAATCAAGGGGAAGCAGCATTGTGAATAGAAGACACTGTTAATCCGTCAAGAAGAAGAAGAAGAGGAAGACGAAGGAGAAGAGGAAGGGGAAGACAAAGAAGAAGAGGAAGACGAAGAAGAGGAAGAGCACTCGAGCAGTCAGCACAGGGCGGCCATTTTTAAAGCCCCGTGAAAAAGACCCGCTACCTCTCGTCTTTTGTTTTCATTGTCTTTTCTTGGTCGCATTTTGTTTTGTTTTTGTGGTCGTTCATTTACTTTTTCATTTAATTATTGTTTCTGTTTTTATTTTTCTTGGTAGTTTTAATTGTTTTATATTTTGAACTACAGTTGTATTGTAGATTTGATTTGTGATTAAATTTTGGTCTTCCTCTCTCTCTCTCTCTCTCAACTTTTTCCTGCTTTTAGTATCTTTTCGCTCATTGACTGTGATAGGGGAAAAAAAAGGAAAAGGTTGCAAATTATACTTCTAGTCTATTATTCTCTTCTTCTTGAATTAAACGGCGCTGTTCAGTAAGTATTTTTTTGGGGGGGTGAAAAGAATTTTAGTAATTAATTAGCTCTTCTCTGTGTGTGTCTGCATGTGTTTTATATATATATATATATATATATATATATATATATTCGCTTCAGATATATGAGAATTTAAAATAATGGAAAACATCTGGATTTACAGAAGTTAGTTGTATGTGTGTGTGTGTTTGTGTGTGTGTGTGTGTGTGTGTGTGTGTGTGTGTGTGTGTGTGTGTGTGTGTGTGTGTTTTGTCCTCTTGGTTATTGTTTCTTTGCCAGAGTTCAGAAGGTGACGTTCTGGCAGGGTTTCATTGACGGAAAATTGAGGTTAAGGTAGGAAGGTCGGAAGGAAGATTGTATCAAAAAACTGATAAATAAAAGAATATTTGAAGAAATGTAGGAAGGAAGGAAGAAAACATATGTGAATGAAAAAAGAATTTGTGATTGAATGATGCGAGGAAATATATGTGAATGAATGAATGAAGGAATGCGTAGATAATGTAAGAAGGGAAAGAGGCGATACTTAAAGGAAGAAGAGAATGCATGTAGGGAAGAAAGAAAAGCATGAAGGAGAGAGGGAGTGGAGGAACTGTGGATGTGAGGATGGAGAGAAGGAGAAAAAGAAGGTGCAATTGAATGATGGATGGATGGAGGGAGGGAGCGAAGGAAAGAAGTTATGAAGAAGTGGAGTAGTGAGAATGAAGGAGGGAGTGTGAACAGCATGAAGGATGGAGGGAAGGACGAAGATGAAACAAGTGTAGGGCAGGAGGCGATGACAGAGGGAAGGATGGAAGGAAGGAAGGAGCGGTGAAGGATTGAAAGAAATGATGACACTAGGCTTTTAAGGAGCCGAGAATAGCAGACTACATGGGACTCACCAGGAAGTGTGTGTGTGTGTGTGTGTGTGTGTGTGTGTGTGTGTGTGTGTGTGTGTTTGTGTGTTTTGCTTTTCTATGATGTGAAGAATGATCAGTTATTGTAAATAATTTAGTACTTGACAAGTCTATATTTGTTTCTTTTTTGCCAAATACTCCTTTGTGGCTACTTGTTATTATTATTATTATTATTATTATTAGTAGTAGTAGTAGTAGTAGTAGTAACGGCAAAAAATGGTAATGATGATTGTTGTTACGGTCTTTTTACCGTGATTATGATGTTTGTTTTTTATTTTGTGCGTGTGCAATTTTGCGTTTCATTGCATTTACGTGCTTGTGTGCGTGCGTAGACCGTAATATCCTGGGAAAATTGCGTCCGTTGTTGTTCGTGTTTTCGTGTACGTGCAGGCCTGCGTGTGTATTCGTAGACGTGCTTGCGTGGCTGCTTGTGCGTGTTGGGTGAGCGGTTTCGAGTTGAGTGTGTTCATGGGAGCTATGTAGGCTACGTTTCGAGTGTGCTTGAGCGTGTGTTTCTGTGCGTGCTTATGATTGTGTGTACTACTCTGTGTGTGTGTGTGTGTGTGTGTGTGTGTGTGTGTGTGTGTGTGTGTGTGTGTGTGTGTGTGTGTGTGTGTGTGTGTTTGGAGTGCGTTCATGTGTGCTTTTGTGTACGAATGTGAGTATGCTAGTGTATTCATTTTTTACTGTATTCACATGTGTGCTACCAGGATATGGGAATAAAAGTATATATTCCTGAATATGTGCGTTTGCGATTATGTATGTGTGTTTTGTATATAATCTGTGTGTGAATGTGTGCTTAAAGTCCTTGTGCGTTTGCCTTTGTTTTTTGTTTGTGTGTAAGAAAGCCTTCTCCTATCTCCACCGCCATCACCACTATTTCCCGTTTCTTGCCATCCCCTCCCCTCTCCCCTCCAACACTCCCCCCTTACCCCCTTCTCCTCTCCCCCTCCCCAACCCCAAGCACCCCGCATCCTCCCATTTTCCGTGCTTCTTCTGCATTAACACCAGCCGTCCTCCTCCATTGTGTGTCGCCTCCAGGAAATTAATAACATCCTCCTCTTCTCAGTGCGATGACGCCTCTTTGCTGTTTATTTTTGTTTTTGCTACAAGAGCGTGTTCAGCTTACTAGAACCATCAGAGCGAAGAACTTAGTTTCAGTTGTCAGTAACATGTTAAGTACTATGACTACTTTTAATTCTGTTGTACTTATCGCCAACGATTTTATTCTACACATCGCAGTTGAATGGACACAAGAACATGGATAAAGAAAAACTATGGAATGATGCAGAAATATGAGAGAAGGGCATCGACCCTCCCATTTAATACGACAGAGATCTGCCTCTCTACAGTACACTGGGAATGAATATTTCTATGTGTGTGCCAGTCTATAAAGGCATGTGTATGATGCTGTCTACAAATTATTGTGCAGAAGCATGTATACGCAAAGGAACGACATGTGACCAGCGTCTCGCGTGACTCGAGCTGTGATTGTTTATTTTATGGGGCAGTAAAAAGTTGCAGTCCCATCCTTCCTCCCCCTTCCCCCTCCTCTTCCCCTCCCACCTCCCTGCTTCTTCCTGTCTTGCCTAATCACCAACCCCCTGTCCCTTCCTGCTATGCCTACCCCCTTGTCACTTCCCTCATGTCCTTTCATGCCTCTCACTGTCCCTTTTTGTTTTGCCCGCCCTTCCTGTTCTGCCTTGCCCCTACCCTTTCCCTCCTTTCGTGCCTCCCCCCTTCCTCTTCACAAAACCTTTCGGCCGTCTGTTCGTTTGACGCCCTTTCCTTATGTTGCACTATTGATGATAGATGAAGGGCGATATGCAGTGGTTCCTTTCATGTTATCTTTCTCGTTGTCTTTCCTCATGCCCTACTATTTCTGGACAAAGAGGTCGATATATATAGCAGTGGTTCCATTTTTTTACATTTTCCGTCGTCTTTGTTTCGTATATTATTTATTTCCCTCCCCATTATATGTAGTGGCAAATGTCTGAAGATGCAAATGTTTTACCCACCTAAGAAAAAGTGAATCTGTCTTAGCGACCTAATTAACGGAGGTGTACAGGTGGCCTTGAGGAATAGGGGCACGTACAGGTGACGTGATAATTACCTGTCGCACCTGTGGCCTCTCTCCACCCCTCCCCTCTCACTCTCACTCACACTACGTACGGTTGATGAGAGTGTAGTGGATTGGTGGTGAAGCTGAATAAATGCAGATCAGAATGGGATTGTTGAATAGTTTGGAATTAAATGGAATTGTAAATGAGTGAGTTTGAAATAACATGTGACTGTAGATGATTGAGATTTGAAAAGAACTAGAGTGTAGTGCAATGTTGCAGAAATATTCCGTATTATAAGGAAGGGTCGTTGCCCTTCTCACGTATTTCTGCTCGTTTCTTATTTTTTCTGTGTCCATGTTTTTGTGTCCGTCCAATTGTTTCTCCTCTGATGTGTGACGTAACTTTAACCAGACCA
>NC_136979.1:37804965-37809965 GCF_032717465.1 Coenobita brevimanus
TTAACAGTCCTTCCTTCACCGTCCCCCTCCCCCCCTCCGTCTCTTTCTTATCCCTCTTGTCTTCACCTCCCTTCTTAATCCTTCATACTTTTTTTTTTTCTTGTCTCTTTGCTTGCCTTCCTTCCCTTACCAATCCTTTTCTTTTCTCCTACGTCTTTGCATCCCTCCTCTCCCTTCCCTTATACTCCCCCAGCCATCCCGTCTCCACTCTTTCTCGTATGTTTTCCTTCCTCACCTCCTACTTTTCCCGCCCTCCTTATTTCTCCCTTCCTCCCTCCATTCTTCCTGCCCCATACCTTCCCTCTCCTTCGGCCTCTCTACTGCACCTTTCCTCTCCCTTCACTTTCCTCCACACCTCTTTTTCCTTACCCTTTCCTTTCCTCCACACCTCCTTCCCTTCCCCTTCTCGGCATAACTTGCTTCCCTCTCCCTCCCTATTCCCTCCACACCTCCTCTCCCTATTCCCCCCCCCTCACAATTACCTTCTAATGGTCGCACCACCACCACCGCCGCTACATAACCTTCACGCCAGCCGCCTCTGCTTCTTCCTCGGATCTAACAAACTCACCGCTTTTAGGGTTAGGTGACGCCGGCCTTTTATGCAGATTTTTGTGGCGCGTATTTACATTTTTTTTTTCTTAGCGGGAAATGGGGTGTGATGATGATTTTTTTTTTTTCTTGCAAATTCCTACTTTAACGTTTCGTCAAGAGCCCCTGTTAAGAGTTGGACTAAATGGAAGTAGTTGAGGATATTATATTGCGTTTGCCTCTCAAGATCCTCATGAATTTCTCAATAATCTCTCCTGTCGTACCGTGTTATCCTCTGAAGATTCTTTCTTTTTAATTTTGTCTGTTCTCAGAAGTATATTGCTATTTGTACATCATTATCTTAATGATCCTTATGAATATCTATCTATCTCTATCTATCTATTGCCAGACGCCTCAATCCCGTTTGGGGTGGCCACAAACAAATCGCCTCCAAGTCGCCCTGTCCCCCGCCATTTCACTGCCCTGCTCCCAACTCACACCCCCCCTCTCTCATATACCTCTCCACCCCATCCCTCCATCTCATCCTCGGTCTCCCCCTCCCTCTTCCACCCTCCACCTCACTCACATACACTCCCCGTATATAATTGATTTTATTTTGAGTGTATCCTTGTTATGTTGTATATTCCGTTGGAAATCCTTATAAACTTCCATGTATGTGCTTTACACTATATTCTAATTTCTTGTTACCTGAGTGTTGTAATGTATGCGTGCCCCGGTGCCCGACACCGAGAGAGGGTGGAGTGGGTCTGGGCCTGAGCAGAGAGGTATGAGGCCTTCACTGTGTAGGGGACGCCTTCATTACTTACTCCTCTCCCTAATTCTCCACAAGGGGGACACCTTCATTAATTACTGGCCTCACCTGACCGCAACAAGGTGCCCTTGTGGTAGAGTGGGGCGCTTAGCTACAGGGTCAGTGATCCTGCGTTGTTGTGTGTATTATTGTGGCAGCTGACTGCACGAAGAACTCGAACTTAGTTGGATCAAGAAGAGTGAGGGGTTGACTAATCGTTCCGTGTATTCGTGTTGTTAAGGTTTTGGTTTTATTATGTTCAGTGGTTATCCATCTATGCCTGCCGTCCATCCACCCTCTCATTCCTGCTCAGTTTCCCTTTCCTACATCCCATCTGGTTTTGACAGTCTCACTTTTTTCTTCTACCTCTCCAACACCCATTATTCCACTTACCTACCCTTTCTCACCTTTTATTTACCCCTGTGTACCACCTACCATCCCCCTGCCTGCTCGTCCCTCCTCTTCCCCATGTATTCAATTCCACCTCCTCCCATGCCTCTCACCCACTCCTTCTCTGTCTCATCCCTCCTCCCCCGACACGCCTTCCTTCTCCCCTTGCCCCGACTCCCACCACCTCTCACCTATGGATTGCTTTACGGGTATAATTACCTCCCACAGAACCACTGCCGGGCCCTTAAGTAATCAAGCCATGTCAGCGAGTTGCTTCCAGGCACCTGCTGAATTATACCCAGCTCTATCATCACACTTCCTCACCTTTCCCTTCCCACCCCCCTTCTCCCCTTCTCTTTCCTTCCCTTACCCAACCTTTCGTGGGATTTTCTATTTCCTGGTTTGTTGGTCCTCCTCTTCCCCGTTTGATTTTTACCATTCTCAAGTGCTGGGATTTCCATTAGCTGCTTAGCTGAACAAACCGTTATGTGCGTAATGAATGCATCCGGAACAGCTAAAGGGTGAATCGAGTTTGTTCGTAACCATTTCAGTGTTGGAATTTCAGTCATCTAAGCGAAATCGTCCGGCAGTTGGCCGACGCCCAGTAATGCGTATACTTGTATGCGATTGTGTATTGGCACTCGACTTTCAAGGAGTTCTTTTTTTATCGACCTCTATATAACCCTCAAGCGCCATATAAAACACACCCTTGAACATATTAAGCACTTAGTATATAACCCTTCACTGTTTAAAAACACACACAGACTTGTTTAAGCACCCTTTAGAATACCTTCCCTCAAACGCCATATAAAAACAGACACACACCCTCGTCTGTCCAGCCGAAACACCAGTCCGAGTATTTAGCGGGTATGTGTGAGTGTGTGTGTGCCCTCGACAAACACACACCCCGCCCTCCTTCCCTATTTTAGAGGCTGCCCGCAGAACGTGAGCCGGCTGCTGATTGGTGGAGAGAACAACCTGGCACTACCACCATCCCAGACACTGCAGTTTGGTTGGGGTGGGGTGGGTTTTTATTGGTGTGTGTGTGTGTGTGTGTGTGTGTGTGTGTGTGTGTGTGATTTATATTCTTTGCATCCATATGTGACTGCTGTGCATATCAGAGTTGTGGTATTTTTTGGTGATGCATATTGGAATTGTGTAAATGTCCGCAGAATTTCACAGAACAGATGAAGTGCTGTGGATCTGCGTTGGTTACATTTGAACGAGGGAATAGTTACGTTTTTGAACGAGGGAAAGTGTAGCATTGATTTCTCTTAGTCGGGGGAGATAGGATGAGAGTAATAAGCATCCACGAGAGGTAAATCAGTGTTTGCCTGTCCCGCCTTGAGTGTCGTCTATGCAGCTATATATATGGTGGAAAGGCTGACATGAAAGGACAGCGAGTGCTAATGGAAGTGTTTGCTTGTGGTGGGTCGGTAGGGTTGGTGGCTTTGGGAGACTAGTGAGGGCAAGCAGGAAGGGAGAGTGGATGTCAAGGTTGATGGGGGAATAGTGGGCAAGCTGAAAAAAAGAAAATAGCTTGGTAGAAAGTTGAAGCCGATGTGGAAGAGAATATAGAACTGAAGGTAGAGAGTAAGCAAAGATTGGGGAATTGTGGAAGAGTGAAAAACAGAGAGAGAGAGAGAGAGAGAGAGAGAGACAGGGTAGACTGTCAGAGCTGAGTTGGAAGGGATAATTATGGATGGGTCAGTTGAGAGAGTGTATCGTAGGAAATATTTGCCTAGATGGAAAACGGAGAGCTATGAACTGACCAGAAACGAGGAAAGGGGGTATATAAGTGAAGGTGAAAGAAAAAATCGAAGCTGTTAGTGGCAATTGTGGGGAAATTTTGAATACGTATCTTGAAGGCGTGGTGTTAAAGAAAAGAGAGAGGCCAAAAGGGAAAGAAAGTGGCGCTCGAGTGGAATGGCGAATTGGTTGGGTCAGTAAAGAGGAAAAGAGAAATGAAGGTACGAAAGACTGATTTAAAAAAAAAGTGCAGTCATTCTTGAAAGGAAGTAGCAAGTATGCAAGAATTTTGATTTTTTTGTTTTGTTTTCTGAGAGTTCACATAGCAGCACGATAAATTCTGTATTATGGCCAGTTACTCGTAATACTGCCACACGATTACATTCGGATTTAGGAGACATAATATAAAAGGATTTAACAAATTTTAACATTTTCATGTTTGTTTTAGACGAGCAGCAAGCACTAATTATATGTAAAAAATTAAGTGTTGGTAATAACCAGTAAAATAACGCATTTCTGTGTGTGTGAGAGAGAGAGAGAGAGAGAGAGAGAGAGAGAGAGAGAGAGAGAGAGAGGTATGTATAACATGTAAATTTTGCCAAATACCAGGTCGTGTTTGTGACTTTACAGATGTGACTAATGAAGACGGAAAGAGGTGAGGCTGGGCGAAGGGGCACAAGGGTAGAATGTGTAAATAGCTGGGTGAGGGAACAGTGTTTAGCCAAGAATGTGTGTGTGTGTGTGTGTGTGTGTGTGTGTGTGTGTGTGTGTGTGTGTGTGTGTGTGTGTGTGTGTGTGTGTGTGTTTTCCCTGAGGCCTTAGAGGTGTCCAGGTACAAAGGTCACTGACTTCCTCGTTGTGGCGTCACTTGGACCGGAGGGACTTTGGGGGAGCGAGGGAAGGAATGAAAAATGGGAGGAAAGGAGGAAGGGCGGAGGGAGAAGTGAGGGGGGGAGGGGGAGGTAGAAATAAGAGGGAGGAGGAGCACGGAGAGAAATGAGACGGAGTAACGGAGGGAAGAGGGGGCTGAGGGAGACTTTAGAAAGGGAGAAGGTCTGTAAGGTAACAGGCAAGGAGGAAGTAAAAGGGAAGGTCGAAGGAGAAATGCTAGGGAGGAATGGAGAGAAATGAAAGGTAGAGATGGAGGGATATACGTGAGCAAACGGGAGAACAGAGGAAAGGAAATGTTACATGAAGGAACGGAGAGAAATTCGAGGGAAAGAAAGAGGGGAAGAGAGAGCGAAGAAAAGCGATAAAGAAGGAAGAAGAGAAACTGAGAAAAATGGATGGAAGAACGGGGAGGAAACAGAAAAAGGGAGAGGAAAGAATGGAAGGAGGGGACGGCGAAGGAATACAAGAAAGGGAGTAGGAAAGAAGATTTTAGAAAAGGCAAATGGGAGGAACGAAAATTGGAGAGATGAGGGAAATGTGAGCGAAAGAAGAGGGAAGAGAGTGATGTGAGAAAGAGGACTTGGGAGAGACAAGTGGGATGACGAGCGTGGAGAAGAGGGAGAAGAGGATG
>NC_136979.1:37814965-37854965 GCF_032717465.1 Coenobita brevimanus
ACTTTTTTTTTTTCTTATAAATATCTGCGGAATTGTCACCCTCATCATTTTTTCCCCTCCCCATCTTCCGTTTTGAGTCGTTGACCGCACCCTGGCCGCCGTCATTTCCTTAGCGTTATGTCTTTGTACCCTCCTCCTCCCGCACAGTCGCTCCGGGAGGGAAACACTCCTAGTCGATTTTTAGTACCTCTTATATTTCCTCTTGATTTCACATTCTCCGTATTTGGTGCATATTTCGTTTCTTCTTGCGTTTCTGTCTTCTAGTGTCTGCGTGCTGTTCTTTCTGCTTGGTCACTCGTATTTCCTTGTGGATTTTTAGCACTTCATGTATTTTCGTTTTGATTTCACTTTCTCCGTATTCGGTGCATCTTTCCTTTCTCCTTGCACATCTCTCTCATGCTTTCTTTTTCTTTTTATTGCTTTTTTTTTCTGCTGCCGATTCAACTCTATAGCTCTTACATTTCCTTTCATTTCGCTTCTTCCATGTTTAGTATGAGTTTTCTATTTCTCCCGCATACCATTCTCTTAATTAACTTTTTTCTGCTATTATTAGTTCAACTCCCTCCTCTCCTCTTTTTAATTTTCGATGTGTTACCAACTTCCTCACAGTCGAGGAGAGATGTATGTCTTTGCATATCTTTTGCGAGGTTTGTTTGTTTTGCTTTTCATGTTTCACTTTTTTTTTTTTTTTTTTTTTTTTACATTTCTTCAGCTTCTTTTCCTCTAAATCTCCTCTGGCCGCTTATGAACTCTTTCTTATGCAGACCCCTTTCTTCTCAGTTACTTACCTCACCCCGTCCTCCTCTTTTCTTACCACCCCCATCCTCTACATTTTTCCTTGAATTCTCTTCACGCCCCTTTCTCATCACCCTCTGTCCTTCTTTTGCTTTGTTCATCCTCAGTTCTGTTCACCTCTTCATCTTCTTTTGGACCCATCTTCTCCCATTTTTCGAATTCTTCATACCTGTATCCTACGGTGTTCTTATTCTCAGACTTTCTCCCGGACTTTATGAACTGGAACAGTACTTCTTACCCACTCAGTCTTTATCACTCGGCATCACGACACTTATCACCTCCAAATTATACCCGCCCCGCTTCTACAACCACAACTACCAGCACTACCACGGTTACTACGTCTTTATTTGCTGCCACGACTGCCAGCATGACCCCAGGTACCACGTCGCTAATCATTGCCAGTGTCATCTCATTCTCACTGCTGCCAGTACCACTCTTTTTTATCACCAACAGCGGTACTTCATTTTTCGTCACTGTTACTGCCCTAACTACAACTACAGTTACCACCTTAATTATAGATGCTACAGCTCTAAAGTTACTACCACTACTACAACTTTTTTCTTTTCTAACACAGCTCTCCTTTAACTAAAAGATACAGCTGCTGTACCATTTCAGCTTCATATGCATTTACAGTTATAATAATAACTACTATTCCAACCTTTAAGTTCAGCAATATCACAAGCTTTTCAACGACCACAACCACAACAATTACCTCCACCACCAGCACTTCCACCGTTAGCGGCTGGAGTCACCCCGCCCATACCAGCTCCTTCATTATAATAATCAGTCTGTTACAGTTACCTCACTCATCACTGCCACTACATCTAAAACCACCATGCTGCTATTCCTAGCACATACACTGCTACGCTCTTATTTCCCATTGCTGTGACCATTATGAGTTCTGCTGTAAGCGCATGACCGCGTTTTGGGAGGTCCGTTTTAATCGCCATCAGTACATTACCATTATTGACATTCCTTTGCCGTCATCATTGCCACATATACTACTCTTCTTACCACGATTACCGGTGCTGTTACTACCAGTGCTATGAGTACTAACGCGTAATCTGCGTTTTCAGGTAATTCTAATCACCATTATTACCCCCTCCCCGCCACCCGTTATTCGTCTGGCACTTTTCAGTCTGCTGTTTCGTTTGATTTAATCACCACAGCCTTCCTCTGCTACGGCTTACCTACCTACCGTTTCCTCACTCACAGCCACCAAGATATATTTCGTCGTATCTAATTTTTTTCATAACTATTTCCATCGTAGCGTCAGCCAAGCATAATTTCCATTATAACCAGTATCAGTTAACCCAACAAAAATCACACCAAAATCAATTTCTAGTCTCTTAATCACAGTCACCATAACCATAATATTCCACCAGCTAGTAACTACCGCAACAACCATGCTTCCAGCCTCTTGCTACCATAACATTCATACCAACAGCCATAACCATACCCCTGCTCCAACTCCCCTCCTTCCCCCAACCTTTCCTCTACCACACCAGACCAAGATGAGGTCAGGGTGTAGCAGCATCAGTTCCCAGGGCCTGCTCAACCCGGCCTGCCTGGAACCGCTTTGTTTTGCTGGGAGGGCCGGCTCAGATCTGGTCCCTCATTGCCCTCTTCCGGCTCACATAATCGACTCACATGCTCCCAGATCCTCGTGTGATTGCGACCTAGATACTTGATAATATTAGAGGCTGTTGTTGTCTGTCAGAGAAGTTTAGTTTTCTGTCTTCCATGTTGTCTGGGGAAATTCATAATATTAATACCCATGGTTTTTGATTGCTGTGTTGACTGTAGGAGCGGCGTCTGGCTAAATGGCTTTAAGGTAGGTTTCTCTTCTCCATGTTGTGTGGGAAAATGGCGTAATTATAAGCTCTTGGTTGGATTAGTGATCGTAACTGGAGCTGTTAGGTTGTGATAATGGTACTTGGTGTTGAGTTACACATTTTTTTTAAGCCAATGAGATGAAGTTTATATTCGCCTTAAACAGTCTCCTTTTAAGGATACGGATGCAGATGGTGCATATGGTTTGGTTTCTTGGTGACTGTGAAGTTTTACATTGCAGTGTCCACCTTAATCCCGTCTACCTAAGGACGCCATTTTCATGTTATTCTTGTTATTGCCTGAGGGTTTTATTCAACTTCAGTTAGACGGCTGTATTAAAACTTTCATCACCCGGGGGTTCCCCACACCGAAGATGAATCGTCTGGTGGTTGAAAGAAATATATGCGAAAGACGTCGTCCGGGCAAAGGTGTTAAAAGTTGTTTTTGTGACTTGGCCGTAGGTGTTGGGGTCAGACGGGTTCACAGGCGTTTTATCATCAGTCGGAAACTCTTTAAGCTTTTATACGTCTCCATTCAGCCTGGATTTACAGCCCTTATCACACAGCACATTAAAGCCATACCATACTTAAATACTTACACCTGGACCATACTAAAGCACCTACAACACTTAAAGGCTGTATGTACTTTCCTCAGGATGCTCCCTAGCAGCTCTTCTTCATTGATATATTTGTTTCATACATAATAATATCATCTTGTGTATATATGTCCCTAGTATGGGTTTAGTTGGCCTAAATACGTTAAAAGAGAACACGACGCGCCATATATAGAGATGAACTGGAAAGGACATGCTGCCAGAGACGTTCCTAAGCCCGTGAAAATAAGGTCCTTGCAGTTGTCTTTTCCAGCCGGTCTACACTTACTGTATATTGTGTTTCTGACCACTTCACTTCTAGTCTCCCTTGTACTTAAATTATTGTTGATAACGAGATTATATTTTAAAAATTATGAGAGGGGTCTTCCCTAATCTAGATGGAGTCGTCTGGCCGTTGTGGGTGTAGGCCTTTTCGTACTGAAGAGGTTTTGAATACTTATCACTGCATTACTAAATCGCTTATAGCATTAGATTTTATAGTTTCAAATACTAATGCTGAGAGAGAGAGAGAGAGAGAGAGAGAGAGAGAGAGAGAGAGAGAGAGAGAGAGAGAGAGAGAGAGAGAAGGGGGGAGTGGCAGTACACTTTATATGACCCCAGAGCGTGAAGACAATTGCTTTTACGATGTGTTGGAACTTGTCTCTTCTTTCACCCTGTCACGCCACTCCCGCCTTTACCCTGTCAAGCTCCCTGTACCCTGTCACACTGCCAAATTCCTTCTACTTGTACCCTGTCTCTTTCTTTCAGCCCTCACGCTACAAACTCTTTCCATCCTCACCATGTCAAAATCTTTCCATTAGTACCCTACCAGTCTGCTTCCCACCCTCACCCCACAAAGCTCTCACCCTCACCCAATCACACTGCTTTCCCGCTTCGCCCTGCTAAATTATTTCACTCCACACCCTGTCGCTCTGTTTCGTTATCACCCTGGCAAGCTTTTTCCACCCTTAGCTTGCCACTTTGGTCCTTGATTTCACGCTTTTACGTTATTTTCATTCTCAGCCTGACAAGTTATGCATTCCCTCTTCCTCTTTAACGCCCTCCTTCATCCTTCATCCACGGTTGTTGCCCTGCACTTTTTCGTCACCTCTTGCCATTCCCTTTATCACCTTTATTTTTTCTCTTTCTCACCGTCGTCATTCTTTCCCCCCCACTCCTTCCTCATTATAAAAGTGATAAGTCATTTAGTGAGTGATGAAGTATATACGGAACCTCAGCAGTATGATGGCGTTTATTTTTCAACTTGATGTCGTCTAACTGAACATGGAGAAACATGAAAAGGTCAGAGGCAATCTCCTTGAAGGATGAGATTCGATGTAAGTCCACTTGACTAACATAGGCACCCAGAAACTGCAAAAGATGTTCTGTCTGTGTTTCTATCTGTCTGTATATATCTAATTATTTATGTGTCATTCTATATATCATCCGTATATCATTCTGCTTGTGTCTATCTATCCTTCTGTCTCTTGCTTCACATTTATCTGTCTGTTAGCCATCTGTGTAGCTCTCTGTTACCCAACGTGGATACTATAAGAGGCTGTTGGACGGAACTGACCCGGGCCACGTCAGAGGGGTCAGACAGGCAAGGAAATTATCAAGCTGGTGAGACACGCCTGCATCCACCCAGCAACAACCGGTCACGCTGCCCCCCTCTCATCACGCGTCTAACAATGCCTCCAATCGCCAGTCTGTGTCTTCTTATGCCCTACCCGACCGGCCACACCCCGAGACACATTTGGTTACACATTGTCGGCCAGGCACACGTTCATGCATTCCCAGACACACACACACACACACACACACACACACACACACACACACACACACACACACACACACACACACACACACACACACACACACACACACACACACACACACACACACACACACACACACACACACACACACACACACACACACACACACACACACACACACACACACACACACACACACACACACACACACACACACACACGATATACTGTACTTGTGAAGTATTATGTCTTGACTCATACACTCACTCCCTGTCGTGCTACACACATCCATACCCAACTACCCTTCCGACAAAGCATCCGCATACACCTGCCAAACACTGCTCCCTCCCCCCCCACACACACACACCAGTAGACACAAGAGTCCACACCCTCCATCTCACCAAACACATTCACTACCCTCACGCACTTTAGAACACCCCCACCCCACCGAACATATCCCACTCCACCTTTACACGCTCCCCTTACCCCCACACAAACCACTCCAAGAGCTCCCCTCCTTCGAGCGCTCGCCTTTCCCCCCTTCTAAGCACTCCCCCTCCCCCTCCAAGCACCCCCCCCACCACCAAACATTCCCCACTCTTCAAGCACCTCCGCTTCCAAGCACTCTCCTCTCTCCTTCACCAACCCCACATACAGCCAGGCAGGTGAGTGACCGTGATGTGACCCCACCGTCTGACCCGCCATCACTGCTGCCATCTTTGCTAGCTACCCTGTTCTACTCTCTGGCCTGTCTTTTCCTCTTGTTGTCTGTTTTATTCTTGCCCCTGGTCCCTTTGTTTAATATTTCCTCTGTCTCTCCGGCCTTCAGCTCCTCGTCTGTCTCCTTTCCCCCTTCCCTTATATTTATTTTCCTGCCTTCCCCAGCCGTCTTCTCTTCCCTTTGCTCTTTACTCTTAAATATCCCGCCATCTATTGTTGCCTTGCTGCTACTCTCGCCTTTGATCTCTCGGTTTAATATATCGTCTGTCTCACCTTCGCCTTCACCTCTCCACCCTGCCTTCCCCGTCTCTGTTATCGTGTTATCGCCTGCTATCTGATCTCCACTTTCCTCGCTACTTATTACTCTCGTCTTCCATTCTTGTTTGTTACGCTTGCTTTTGGTTTGTCTTTCCATAACCTTTACCTCCCCCATCCGTTTCTCCACCCATTGTCCTCTCCGTCCGTGCTCTCATGTTTCCTCTGCCTCCAGTCTGCTACATTTTACTGTCTCTTCTTCCATCGTTATCCGTCAGTTGCTCTCGCTTTTGGTTATTCTTGGTCTCTCCTTCACCTCCTCTGCCTCCTTCTTCCCCTTCCCCATCCACTTCCTCATCCCATTCCCGTCTCCTCCCCTTCCCATTTTCTTCACCTGCTCCTCCCCTTCTGTCCTGTTGTTCTTTACTCGTGATGATCTCTCTCAAATGCCATCCCTCACCGTTAACTCCCTCTCTTCCTCCAGTTATGCGTTCCTTATCCTTCCCCTTCTCCTGTTCTCTAATTTTCTTAGCTGTTATGTCTGCCTCGTTTGGGGCGGGTCATCCCTCTTCCCCCCGTCTACTTATAGCTGACCATTATTATTTTTTTTTAACTGTAAGACATAAAGAGACAAAGCAGGTGTCATTATTTGCCACGTAGGAAAGATGACTTGTGGAGAGGAAGGGGAGGGGAGAAGAAGGGAAAAACAGAGTAAATGAAGGAAAGAGAGTGTTGGTAGATATTACGGAAAGCCGAATAAAAGGGGAAATGAGGAGGGAACAGACAGGGAAAGGAGAAAACAGAAAGTAGAAGGTGGAGAGAGAGAAAGGGATAAGAGAAAGCAGGAGGCACAGACGGAAAGAGAAAGAAGGTGGAGAGAGAAATGGGATGAGAGAAATCAGAATAAATAGAAAGCAGAGAGGGGAAGGAGAATGCAAGAGGAAGGATGTAGAGGGAAAAAAAAAAAAAAAAAAAAGGAGAGGAAAGTGAGATGGTAATAGAATGCAGACATAAGCGCAGAACTTAAGAGGACGAGAAGAGAAGGTGGAAGAGAGAAAGCAAAGGGTGAGAAAACAGGCAAAATAAATCCCACCATCGCTCATTTTCAGCTAACGGGGCCCTACCTCCTCGTCCATTAACCTACCCTCATAATTCCACTCTCCCTTGATTCACGTTTGGGAATTACGGGTCATATACGTAACTGGTCTGGGGAAACTGGTTACCTAAAAGGAAACAGGGCTGCGGTTAATGTTATGTCCCTCATCAGGAACCCGAGTTAGTAGTGGTCTTGCCTCCAGGTCAGTATCGAGGACCTGTTTGTCCCCTTGGTAGTTTGTGTTAAAATTGCCTGGTGTCAGCGTTTTGTGAGTGCTGCCTGAACTTTCTCTTATACTTCGGTGACTCACTCAGCTGAGTAAATTCGCATGGCTCTAGCTGGAGTAGAATACTAGAGTTGTTTCCATGACGGGAGAGTTAACGGTGACGCTGTTAACTCAAGCTCCTTTAGTTCATTCTCAGGTGTTTAAAAATGTCTGGCGTTAGCTAGAATACAGTTCTTGAGCTGTTCCGACCATGAATGGGTTAATATTTCCGATGTCAGCTCTTTATATTTGGCACTTTCGTATTGCCCGAACTCCCTCCGCACTAACGAAGCAGCTAACGTAACAAACAGGATACCCAAATATTTATGACCTGTCTTATTGATAATAATTTTAAAGTTCTCGAGACGGCTCAGATGCTCTCGTAAAAAATTATACAGCTTGCACTGCCTTTGTTTGGTGCTGCTAGTCTTGTTTGTCCTCCTTGGTACTTTGTTTTTTGTAACTCATTCTGTCCATTTCAGCTGGTAATGACACAAAAAAATTATACTGTTTTCTCAGGCATTTCTTTGGTACTATTATTCTTTTATTTATCCCACCCATTATATACTAACCTGTCATTTTCCATTCAGCTGGAAATGACAGAAGCAAGTTAAAAAAAAAATGTTCGTCGACTAGGGTCTTTGACTCTGTGTATTGGCAACGGCCTTACTGTCATGTATTTTGCCAACGTTTTATGACTTGCGGTGTGCTTTTTACAGTTCTTCCTCACCAGATGCAACAAGTGTTTTTAAGTTGTTTTGCTTCACCCAGTGAATGAAACAGGCATCTTTCAGTGTTTTTTAGAGCATTTTTGGACTTAAAGAGTATTGTGATTCTTTATTTGTGAAAAGTGTGATTCTTTTACAATTCTCTTTATTGCTTGAGAACTTGGGTTGGATTAAAAAATGAACTTAGCAATCACTATGCTGTTGTAAGTGAAATTAGTTTTTCCAAGATGAAGAGACACTGAAAGATTGTTTGCTTTCCTTTTCTTCTGTGAAAAAGAGGAATTAATTTCAAGTCTGCACGTGAATCGGGGCCCATATCTTTTCTCTAATGATCCAGAGAGTCCTACCTCTGAGAATGTATAAAAGAACGCCAATTAATAGTTATCATTATCTCGTCTTGGCGGGAGGGGGAGGGAGGCGTGGGAACCAAGGAGGGAAGAGTACAGAGAAGTGGAGGAAAGAGAATCAGGGGGAGAAGACTGGAAGGGGCAGGTTGAAAGAAAGGCGGAAGAGAGACTGGAGAGGTTAAGGGCATATGAAAGAGAAAGGAGAGGGGAGGAAGGAAGGAAAGATAAGTATGGGGATGTGTTGGGGGGGGGAGGGGAGAGCGTCTGGGTAGGTAAAGTGCTCTGTCTCCACCCACTTACGCATATATATATATATATATATATATATATATATATATATATATATATATATATATATATATATATATATATATGTACAGTGTGTGTGTGTGTGTGTGTGTGTGTGTGTGTGTGTGTGTGTGTGCAGTATTTCATGTACGGTTTAGTTTGTGTGAAGAAATTCTGAAGCGTCATTGCAAACATTAGGAATAGAAGCATAATCGTACATAATCTGCTCTCATCTCTGTAATTTATATAATTGAATGTAAGCGCCTTCGGATATATGTGTCCGTGTGTGTGTATATGCGTGTGTGCGCGCGGTGACTCACGTTCTTGTTTTTGAGTGCGTTTTTGTGGTGAGTGCATTGGTCCAGTCACGCTCCTGCAAACAGACGTAGCAGCCTCGACCCCTGCCTGGCCACCATCACCACCACCGTCATCATCACAGCCAGCAAGATTCTCTACACTACCATTGCGTTCTCTATCACCACCATTGCTCTCATCTTCAGAACCACCACCATCGCTATCACAACCCACTTCAGTTTCATCGCAAACACTGGTATCACCATCACGATATCTGTGATTACTGCCAACACACTTCCAGTACTACCATTGCCATCACCACTACCGCTACCACTCATTATCACAGTCACTGTTACGTGCGGTCATCATCACCACACTGCCATCGCTATCTGCCATACCTCTTTCATCATTAGTGCTTTGAGGTCACCGTTTTGACCATATCACCGCGTAGAGTATAATGCACATGACTCACTGTCACTGTTACCTCACGTCATCTACAATATTGTTACCCATATGACATAAAGCAACCATCTAACGGCTGGATGGGCTAAGGCGATAAAAAACACATACTTTACTGATAAACACGATAAAGTAGTCCTCCTAAATTGGCTGGTAACGCCCAATTTTGGTACAACAGCTACCATTAGTACTATTACAGCAGTGCTACTCGTGGTCACTGTATTTTGGCCTTTGATAATTGTACTGCTGCTCCGGGTAATAGCACATTTACTGGAGCCTGTACCATGTAATTTTGCCCTCACGATTTTTGTAATGAACACTTTCCTCCTTTCCTCTTGATTCTGAACCTTCTATTCTGGATATTCGATAAGGACTGGAGTTATTAATAGCCAATGCTTTTTCACACACACACACACACACACACACACACACACACACACACACACACACACACACACACACACACACACACACACACACACACACACACACACACACACACACACACACACACACACACACACACACACACACACACACACACACACATTCTCTCTCTCTCTCTCTCTCTCTCTCACTTCTCCGCCTCTATTATTCTCTCCCCTCTCTCTCATTCTGCGGTAGGTAGGTAGTGAGATGTGGTGAGGGACTGATGTGTTTGCAAAGACACGGTACAGGGAGGGTGCTTGTGCTTGATCTGTTTGAGTCTACCCTCTTTGCTGTACCCATGCCGACGTTGAGGAGTGCGTTGGGGGTGGGGAGCGCTTGGGGGAAGGTGGGGAGAGTTTGTGATGGTGGTGGTATGAGGTGAGTGTGTGGTGATGGTGAATGTCGGGTGGAGTACGTGAAAGCAGACTCCATACAGTGTATTCGTGAATGCGGTTTGGAGATGTGATAGACAGTGAGATAAAGGTGTGTGTGTGTGTGTGTGTGTGTGTGTGTGTGTGTGACAAACAAACCCCTCTTCAGAATGAGCAGTGTTTGAAATATGTTTGTAAGTGGTATATTTTGTTACAGTGAGATTTTCTTAATTACAACGTGATAAGCCTCAGTTATGGTGTTTGATGGGATGTAACAAGAAGTAGACACTTGCTTCATAACTGTTTGGATTATGGCGTTTGGAGTGCTTTAATCTCCGCCATACATGTTGTACGGGCATGTTGTGTGCACTCTTGAAGGTAGCTGTGGCGTGTGGTAGGAAAAAAAATATACGGTGGGCGTTTGTTTCGCTAAAGTGTATGGATTTTGATTTGCAGTGTATGGATTCCGGTGTTTGGATTCCGTAGACCACACTCCTCTGCATAAATTGCAAGGGTATGCTTTCCTCACCGTGGTCGTGTTTGGGTGCATGGCCTCGTTCTTCTTGTATGGGGTGCCTGCTCGTTTTTAGTTACAGCTAAATGCGTGTTTTGATGTGTTGTCACATTACCCCCTATATTTTGTGTGGTCAAATGTCACGTGTGGTTGTCTTCAACTTTCACTCCCGTTCACATGGGAGGTTCCAAGCATATCCCCATTTATATGTAGTCATACATAATATTCAAGGTAAGAATAATGTGCAAAGTACAAAACAAGTAACTAAGGCAAGAGTGACAATACGTAATCTCATGTGCCAACGAGAATACGATCTTTTGAGTGTGCGTGTCTCTATAGGTGAAGATTATGTGTGACCTTATGGTGTTTGGGTGTGACAAGATAAAATACTGGAGACGTTTTTCTTTCCATATATTACTGTTTTGTCTCTTGCAGCCATGTCAGTCCCTCTGTGTACAGACCATAGATGTTTTTCTCACAGTCGGGCGATTTTCCTCCTTATTTCATTTTGTCTTTTTTTATTTCAACGTCGCAAGTTCGTGCATGTTTTGGAACAGGAATTTTTCAGCACGTTCCGTGCTTGTTGAGGGGTCGGATGTTTTCTTCCTTAGTCTTTTTTCGTCAATTTTCAGCTCCTCAGGCCGTTTATTTTTCGTACGTAGATATTTTTTTCGGAACTTAATTGGTTGTTGTTGATATTCTGTGGTTCGCGCTTTCACTCACCCAAGACTTTTTTGTTTTTACTTTCCGTTTCAACTCCAGTTCTGCACCCCTTCCAAAATACATAAATTTTGTGATCGTTCGTATTTTTGCGCACCTTTGTGGAGTTTTGCTGTGCAGTGGTTCACCCTTTCCCTCACCCCAGACACTTCTGTATTGTTATTTTGTTTTCCTTTTCAATTCCTGTTTTTCACCGCCTTCCTATTTTGGCTGCTTTCCCGTTGGCTCACCTCTTCCTTCCACCCCCTCTCCTCCGACCCTCACTTCTGCTCCTCCCTTCGTCCCCTTCCCTCCCTCATTTCTTGTCTTCCTTCCCGTCCATTCACCTCAGCTCCTCTCCTCTCCTCTCCTTGTCTTCTGTATTCATCTTCTTTCCTCCCAATTTTATATCCTCCCCTTGAACCGTCTTCCCTCTTGATCTCTTTCCCCAACCTCGTGTTTTCTTCATCTCCTGTTCTCACCTCCTCTCCTCTCCTCTTTCGATCTGTTTTCATCTCTTTGTCTCTTTATCTTATCTTCACCCCTTGCTCTGTCTTTCCCTGATTTCTCTAGCCCCATCCCAGGTGTTTTTGCCCCTTGTCTCCATATCTCCTCTCTCCTTCCTCTCCCCTTGTCTTCTCCTTGCCTTCTTATTTCCCCCCCTGCCTGTGTCCTGTCTTCCCAATCTTTTATCCTACCCATCATTTTTCCTCTTTGTATATTATTCTCGTTATATTCAGCCCTTCCTGTTGTCTTTCCCCTCTCATTTCCGTTCCCACTCCTCCCTCCTAATATGGAAGCTTATGTGTGTATTTATTGGGACAGCAAATAGGCATAAAGAAGTGTGAACAGTGTGCCGGGGGATCAAGAATATGAATCACCTTATCAGTGCACTTCGCTTCCCTACTCCTGTTTCGACACATTCCCCCTTCTCGTACTATTCTTTTCATTACTCAATTTCCCTCTCTCGTCTCCCTCACCTCCTTTAATAGCAAATTACTTCCAAGCTTCCAACCCCCACTTTTCCGTATTTTATTATATATTTGTACATGAGCGTGGAGTCGGAGGGGTGGGGAGGTCTGTCGGCGCCCCCCCCCCCAAGCTCTTAATGTGTGTGCATGACCAGTTGACCACGTCGGAGAGTGACTGGCATCTCACCCATCTGTGTTTGGGAGCTATGCCTATAATTCTATCCCTGCCCATCTCTTTACGACAGTGTTTATTTTTGTCTGCTTATGTGTCAGTCTGACTATGTCTCTAGTATTTCTCATTCTCTGTCTACCTCTTCTTATCTATCAGATGGGGGTCAGAGGGGAAGGGAGGTCAATGGGCGCCCCCCAGAGTTTAATGTGTGTGCGTGACGTGCTGACCACGCTGGGCATCCCACCCGTCTCTATTAGGGGCCTGTGTCTATATTTCTGCAGCTGCTTATCTCTTTACGAGTATCTGTCTGCCTCTGCCTGACTGTATATGTCGGTGTGTATCTGTTTGTCTCTCACTTTTATATCGGTGCGTGCCGATTATTTATCCAGTATGTATGCATATATATATATATATATATATATATATATATATATCTTTCCGTCCATATATCTGTGTGACGCATTCGTATCAGTGTGCACAATTATTGTCCAATATTATCTTGCAGTATACTGTACACATATATGCTTTTTATGTTTATCCTTTAAAAGGCAACTCAGAATATAATGACTTAGTGTTATGTTCTTCACTTTCTCTTCCCACCGGTTCACATGTATCTAATTTCGCTCTGTTCTTCTGACTAGTTTTCAGTTTTTGTCTCTTATTTTTCGTGTTTCACTTTACTGCCACTTTCGCTTCTGCCGACCTACCACTTGTCCCATCTTCTCTTTCTTATTTCGTGTTGTTGTCTTCCCTTCTGGCTCTTGTCTAGTCTGTCTGTCGGCCTTCTCGCCTCCCTGCAGGTTTTCTCTCCCTTTGGTTTCTGCCGACACACCACCTGTCCTATCTCTTGTAGGTCTTATTTTTTCCGTTTTTGCACTGTCTTGTTCGTTTTCCCTTTTTAGTCTCGCCTGTCTCCCTGCAAATTTTATATCCCATTGGTTTCTGCCGTCATACCACCTGCTCCATCTTCTCTATATATGTGTTTTTGATGTGCGTTTATGTGTTGGTCTTTTTCACTGTCTGGTATGTTCTGTCGGCCTCTCTGTTTCCCTGTGTCATCGATAATGCGGTTTTTGTACTGTATAGCTGATTGGCTTATTGGGTTTGGGGGTTGTAGGTTCTGTTATTCTTTATTCCCTTCATCCCTCGATCGTCCATTCCCTGCTTTTGTTCATTCTCAATATACCGGTACTTGCAGTTTACTTTTATTTATTCTTTTCATTTTACTTTCATTTAATCTTTCTCTTCATTCTTCTTTATTATATCCGTGTTTCCTTTGTATGCAGTCTCATTCCTCATTTCTTTTTTTCTTGTTCTGTCTGGCCACTTCATAAAGATTCTTCCTTCTGTAGATGAAAGAGAAGAGTAAAAGGAGAAGGCTTTGTCAGAGGCTAAAGAAATGGAATCCGTCTGGTTGATAGGTAGATGCAAGGAAAGGGAAGGGATATGAAGGAGAGGGAGTAGTTAAATGAAGGAGGGTAGAGGAGAAGACGATGATAAGAGAGGTAACGAGGAGGAAGAGAACGGTGCTTGGAGGGACGGAGCGGAATTGGATGTATAGACGAGTTATTAGATTTGCCTGCCATGCTCTCTGTTATCTCCTCCATCTTCTGTTAAGTGACTGTCTACGTTCTCCTCAACTTTTACTTTATGTCTTCTTTTGCAGTTTCCCCTTTTTCCTCATTGTGTTTTATTTTTTACATCAATGTCTTTTTCGTGTACATTTACTTTATTTATTTCCCTATTGTGAGGAAACTTCTTCTTTCCCATATTTTACCTCCGTCTTCGTTTCCTTTTCGTTTTTTGTCACCTCATTATTAATTATGTGTCTTATTCCTCTCCTACTTTTATCATTCTTATATTTGCTTAGTTCGCACAGAGCCTCTCCCTTCCCAGTTACACATACCTTCTGCTTTTTTCCAGCATTCATTCACTTCTCTTCTAGTTTCTCCTTTCCCACTTACCCATTTCCCCTTTCGACAAACACCGGCTCACAACATGATCTGGCCATTAACTCACTCTGACACACTCTTAGCCTGGCCCCCTCCATTATCCCACCCTCCCTGCCGCACCCTAACACACCCAGGCATACACAGTCACAGCCAACACACACAGAGACACACACATCTGACTCCACACATACACAAACCCCCACACACCCTGGGTACCAATTTCCGTTGCGTTGTATATTTTTGTCACCAGCGGACGATTTTATTCAGTTTAGTAGAGATGTGTGGTAGGAAAGTGGTGAAGCGACATCTAACTCTGGAAATTCGCAAAGTCTCCTCAAAGTTGTATGTAATCGTTTGGTGCTAGTAAGAGATAAATACAAAGGTAGTCGTGTTGAAAGGCTTAAACTACCAGCATATACACAGGTTCATGCCTAGCCATACATTATATTCACTGCCACACACATGTACTGTACTTATGTGTCGTAATAGCAGCGTGAAGGCTACTGGAGAAATTCATGTCATGCAAAAAGTTCAATGATACACACACACACACACACACACACACACACACACACACACACACACACACACACACACACACACACACACACACACACACACACACACACACACACACATTCCTTAAGTATGATACCAAAGAACAAGGTGTGGTCTTGTACTAGTCATGTTACAGTAGCCATCCTTATACTGGTTACCTCATCACACACACACACACACACACACGTAGATTCCTAATGGAAAATATATATATATATATATGGAATGTATGTCTATCTATCTATCTATCTATCTATTATTTATACATACATACATACATGCACATATATAGCATTCCCGTGTAACCATATAACAAAATGTTGTGTCATGCTATACAATCATGATGTCACCTTTATACCGATTACCTCACCCCTCTCTTATTTTCCTCCCCACGACGACCTTGCACTCCTCGCCCCATAACACCTCCCTGCCTGATTTGCTGTTACCGGCCTCTCACGAGACTTCCACTTCGTAATTTACATGTAATGTTTCACATATTGATTACCTAACATTTTGTTCTGCTTATAAAATGTAAAAGTTTATTTTTTTTTTTATTTTTTTTTTTAATTCCTCACTTTAGCTGTTTACTGTTCATATATCTGTCATCGATTATCGTATTCTAAAGTTTACCCCCTTTATGACTCCTTAACATATTCAGTGCGTTAACGGATATGTTCTTACGGCCGTTATATAATTTTATTTATCTAAAATGTGAATATTCCAATTGAAAAGAATGGAAAGTCTTCAAGACTTCCTCAGTGCGATGAGTAAAATTTTATATTTACCACCGCTAAGTGACTTTATTCAGGGTAAGAGGGCACTCGTATTAATAGTTTAGCCGGCACTGCACCTTAAGCTTGGCATACCACTTATATTGCCTCATACTTCATTATCCACCCCTTTGATCCATTACCTCATCCATTTGGTTATTTTATTCAGGCTAACCTGATGCGATATTATTCCTGTTAGAGAAATCATAACATTCTAACGCCTCATAATGGGTGCCATCATTTCTCCTCGTCTACCCCCACTCAGATGTGTTACTTGATCCACGTCTTTTTGTTCAGGCATGTATGATTTTATTGAAAAAAGAAATCCTAGCGCTCCAAGATTTGCGTCTTTTAAGAGTATACCCTTTTATTTCTCCTCATATTCCACCCCTCATATCAGTTACCTCATCCGCCTCACCCTTTGGCCTTGGCTCCCATCGTCACCACCCTTACTAACCTACCCTTACCTCCACCCTTGGCAAGCAGACGACTCTATCCCTCTTTAGTCCCTGTGTACATATTTCAACCTTTAAGTCACCCCATCTTTAGGTTCGTTTTGCACTGACTTGAGAGACGAAGAATAGTTGGTAATGATTTTTTATTCCTTAATGACGAGGCGTTTTTATCCATGTGTTTTGTGTGTTCTGTAGATTGTGTATTGTGAGGGGCGAGTGTTTGTTTTGATGTTTGGATATGAGTGCTTGAATAATGCTGGCCAGTGAACTCGTGCCTGTGTTTGCTTAGTCGCGAGAAGGGTGTTTTTCCTGGGTATTTTTATTGCTGCAAAAGACCTAATTGTGTTAATAGGATGATTGTTGTTAGGTAAATAAATTGACTTTGATGTTTTGTATTTATGTACCGAATTTGCCTGTAATTCATACATACATGAATATTTATTGTGTATACATACCAGTAAATGGGTGCTTGCATAAATGTCTATCTAACTCGCACGTACATACATACAGTCAGACATACATACATACATTCATAGACCATTACCATCATTGGGTTTCACTGGTAGAAGTGGGATGGCCAAGATTCAGAAACAGGATTAGCAGAACGCACTTGCACACACGTACATAAATATATATATTATGTTGGTGATTTTGTGCATGGATGGAGAACCGGATACAACACCGATAGTAATTTCAGTTGAATTTTGTGAGCGCATTTCCGTAGCATATTGGTAAGGCTATTTCTCTAAGTGACGTCATGGTTGGAGTGCCTCGGGTAGCATCCTGACCTTGTCCACCCCCTGCTTAATTACACACCTGCCTTGAGATACTCTTACCTGGCCATACTCTCCGGACGTAGTATATGCGTGTGACTTTGTGCGTGTGTGTGTGTGTGTGTGTGTGTGTTTGTGTGTGTGTGTGTGTGTGTGTGTGGGTGTGGGTGTGGGTGTGGGTGGTGACCTCAGTAAATAACATAGAAGGGTCAGTGAGGTTAAGGATAATAACGGGGAGAGAGAGGAGGAGAAGGGGGAAGAGGAAGATACTGAGCAGGAAGAGAGGGTGAAAGATAAAGGAAACATAGCGAGAGCCGATGAAAGATAGTAGATAAAAGAACGATAAGAGATAAAGGAAGGAGGAGAAATAAGGGAGAGAGAGATTCATGGCAGATAAAGATGCTTGGAAAGAGGGAAAAATGGAGAAGTGAAAATATTAAAGATAGAAGGAAATGGGGAAACAGAAAGGTAAAAGGTAGAGGAAACAAAGAATGAAATAAGATGCGTTAATGCAAGAGAGATAAGTAGCAGAAAACGAGATAAATGATTAGGAAGTGAAGTCGTGGAAGATTAGGGAGGAAATTGATGAGAGATTGGAGGAGACCAAGATGAGTCAGGACAGGTAAAAGAGAAATGGAGGAAAGAAGTAAGGTTTAGAGAAAAGAACAATATCTGGGAAGTTAGATTGAATAAAAGATTAGGTGAGGACAGGACGGTATGGACTTCAAGAAAGATAAGAAAGATGGAGGTGAGGAAGGTTAATGGCAGAGGAGGTAGATTAAGAGGGGATAAGGAAGGCTGTTGAGAGAGTATGAGGAAGATAGATGAGGCTGGAAACTGTTATTAACCCTTCCACTTTGGGAAGATAAAACCAAACAAACAAACAGCCAGATGGTCATGTCTCACCCCTTTCCCCAAAAAAAGAAAAGAAAGAAAGAAAAAGAGGTATTGTAGATGGCTGAACTTCTGTCGCTACTGGAGATCTCCCTGGAGATGAATAAACCAAAGTGATATAAAAATGAGATCTTTCTGAAGGGGTTAAAGAGTTGAAAAAAAAAAAAAAACATTGAGAATCCGAAAGACGGGGGAAGGATGGATGTCAGAAGTTAAAAAATAATAATAATGCAAAGAAAATTTAGGGAGGGAGAGAAACGAGTGATGTGAAACTGAGAAAAGATTACAGAGAAAACACTACAACAATCGAGAGAATGAAAACAGTGGTTAACAGATTGAAAAAAAGTATTATAAATGAAAAGTGATGAGATGAACAAGTTGAAGACAAACTTAGACAAAGAAGGGAGGGATCAGGAGGAGAGATGATAAGGTTGGTAAATAAATAAAAGATGAACGTGATTAGTTCATAAGGAAGTGTGGAATAAGGTAAGGATAGCCATTGATTTACGAGGGAGCAGCGATGAGGAAGGAATGAAGCCAACAAGAATAATTACCCACGAAAAAGTAATTAAATAAGATGAGTAACTGTAAACACAGATACGACCAGGTGTGAGTGTAATAACTAATAATCGCAAAGAGGAGGTTTCAAAAATAGGGGATTTTAAAAATGACAGTGCCAAGGCTAGTTGAACAAGCCTCCTGTAGCTTGACACGAAAAAGTAATTGAATAAGATGAAATGCTGTTTGCAAAAATATATGGGGACTGCAAACATGTAAACACGAATATGACGAGGTGTAAACTGACTAGGAACAATTGTTCATAAAGAAGGCATTGAAATAGATGGGTGATTGTAGACACGTATATGGTAAGGTATGGTCAAAGAAACAATAAGAGTTTGCAAAGACAGAGGGATGAGTAGTTTAGACGTGACAGTGGGAACGTTTGGGTTGCGCAAGAAATAAGTAGACACGAAGAGGAAATCGTTAACCCTCCGTACGATGTATTTTTTATATTTTTATTCTTGCTTCAGCCGGACGATTTTCTTCAGCCTGGGAGACCCCTCGTTAGTATTTTATAACCCGAGACACCCACTCTATTATAAGGGATTAGATATTTCCATTAGTCCCATTATTACTTATTTTTTTTTTTTTTTACATTATCCTCTACCAGTAAAAGCCAGTCCCCCTTTTGCCCACCTTTCAGATTTAGGGGACAGAGTCTAAGTTACCGTAGTCCAGAAGATTTAAGGGCAGATACCCGGCCTACGACCTTGGTGGCAGAATTTAATGGAAAATCCTCCATCCGCTTTATAGAGAGCCGAACCAACATAGAAAAATAATGCGACGTATGGGCAATGAGAGAGAGAAGACGAGTAAGATGAGGCCAAGGGTAATGAGTGATGCGAGAGGGAAGGTCATGAGTGGGGCCGGGTAATGACTGAAGTGATGAGGGATTTGAATGAGGGGGGGGCTTGGCTAATTAGGGAGTCGTGAGTATTAACAGAAGGAAGACTCGGTTGCTGGTGGGTATGTCATGAGAAGGCTGTATGAGGAGGGAGGAAATGTGAGAAATGGGAAGAAAAGAGGGAGAATAAGGAGTGGAGAATATTAATAATGATACAGAAGAGAAATATAATGAAAGAAAGAAGACTGAGATGGTGGATGACGGGAGGAAGAGTGATTTTAAAGGCTAGTGGAAGAAACGCTGGAGAAGGAGGAGAGAACTTTAAAAAAAGAAGGAAATTTAGGGTAGTAAAGACCGGAGATTACTGTGGAAGGAAACTTATGAAGACTGGAGGAGGGAAAAAATTAGGAAGAATATAGTGGAAGACAAAATGAAGGTAATATAACGACCAAAGAAACATGGATGAGGAAGGTGTTCATTTAGGATCAAAAGAAATGAGGGAAGGGAAAAAAAGACGAGTGTTAGAAAAAAAAAGAAAAGAAAACAGAGGGGATAATTAAAGGAGTGGTACGACACCGGGATGTCAATGATGAGTTGAGGGAAAGGGGGGGAGGAGTGTGAAGGATAGAAGGGAAGGGGAGAAGGGGAGGAAGTATAAAGAGAAGGTAGTGGATATAAGAACGGAGGGAGGGTAAGGGGAGGAGGGATGGAAGTAGGGAGAGGATAATGAGTAGAATGGAGGGAAATGAGTAGGGGAAGGGAAATGAGTTGGGGAAGAGTAATGGGTAGGAGAAGGTCAGAAGAAATGAGGATGGGGAGAGGGTAATGGGTAGAAGGAGGGTAAGGGGGAAGAGGTAGTAGGAGGGTAGGGGACACCTCGACCTTGGTGAGGCAGAAGCTCCTCATACGGCCTTCACCCCTGCTCCACCGACTCCTCACAATTATACCCTGGGAACTGCCTGCCCCATCCACTCCCCCATCCCTTTCACTCCCTCCCCTCCACTCCCACACCCCCTTCAATCCCTCCCCTTCACTTCCCCCTCCCCCTCACACATACACTTCTCTCTTCCTTCGCTTCATTCCTGATTATTCTACCCTTCCTTTAATCTTCGCATTCTTCATTTTATTCTTGTTTCTTTTCTTACCTTGATGTTTTTTCTCATCTTCCTCTCGCTCTATAACACTCCTCTCCTTCCCCCTCCCTCCCTTTTATTCATTCCTCTTCTCTCCTTATCCTCTGTTCACTTTCCTCGCTCCTCCTCATTTTCATCCATTTCCTCAGTCATTCCATTTCTCAGTACTGCTTTTCCTCTTCCTTCCACTCTCGAGTTGTATTCTTTTCCACCCATATTTCCATACATTTTCTCTCCAGTTTTCTCCTCCCCCTCTCCACACATTGTCCCCCCGTCTTCAAAACACAGTCCAATACACCATCGTCATTGTATGGATTTTATTAACACGTTCATGTTATTGGAAGGACATAAATGTAATGGTGGGGAGACGATGTGCATATTTTGATAATGATGGCGAAACAGAGAGGTGAATCAGAGGAAGAGTTCGAGGTGACGGGCAGGAAGTTAGTCATGTATTATCCGTATTCATTTATATATTGGTAGGGAAGTCACGTACCCGTAGTTGTTTTTAGTGGTGATCGGGAGGAGTATAGGTATGTAAATTTTTGGTGATCTCTGCTCCCTCTGTCACATTCATCTTCCGACCGTCGTTATACGGTCGATGGCAGAAATTCACTTCATGTTTCCAGATATATGAACCTACCAGTCTTGTGCTTGCAGTAAATGAGTTATAATCTAGTCAGTAAATGATAATTATATATGTTTGTTTGAAGCATATCCGCCACTTCCTTTCCATACAGTTTTCATAGATCACAGACTTATACAATACAGGGACGAAGCGAATTTCTGCTGTCAGCTGTACTTGTAATCATCTTTGTCATTGTTAGTACTGTTGTCATCATCATCATGATCATTATCATCATCATCATCATCATCATCATCGTATCGTCGTCGTCCTCGTCGTCGTCTTTGCAGCCATGATCATCATTCTTATGACAGTGTCACTACTGATCATATCAGATCTGCCATCATCACGACCGTCAGCAGAGTCCTTCACAGTACTATCAGCAGCAGCATCACTAGGTGGATCGTAAAACAACACTTTATTGTAGAGAAACAAAAAAATACATCATTACCACTTTCCGAGGTGGTACAACAACCGAAGCCGTTTAGTGTCAAAGTGCCTTTATCATCCCATGCACTACCATTGATACTGTGCCTCCCTTGACCACTACCACAAGTACCACCTCATCTTTCACAACTAGGCCTACCATTGCCATCAGTACTTCACACACTTCCACCAGTACCACCAGAGAGACCTTGAACATACCCATTCCAATACACGCCCACCAGACCACAAAGGGAAAAATGCCCAATACCATTCTCACACTCGCTTCTTCTAAGTTTTCCTCCTTCTTCACCCTCTAATCACCTGCTTCCCATTGGCTTACATCTTCTCCCTTTTGTTGTTTGTTTATAATCATCCGTTCTCTGTTGGTATAATAGGTTAATTGTCTGTCTCGTATTTGTCCTTATTTTTCAATAATATATTTTTTTCCTTCATGTATATATTGTGTTTTTTGTACTATGAATGTTTTTTTTCTCATTTGTCATCTCTTCATTATTACTTCTTTCTCAACTCTCCTTTTCTCTTTCCTCGTTGCATTTATCGTTCCCTCCTTTAGTCCTCCTATTAAATCCCTTTACTTTCTCTCTCATACCTCTTTTCCTCTGCTGAACTCATTATTCTTATTACAAAATCTCTCTTGATTTTCCTTCGCTCCCTGTATCGTTCCCTCTTTGCGTCTAACACTTAGACTCAGTCCCTTCCTGTTACATATCTCCTTTCCCTTGCAAGTCTCAAACCTCTCCTCTCCCCACCAGTCCTCACCTTACTCCTTCTTTCCTCCCCCTTCCCTGGCTCCCACCACCCACCCGTCCAGTGTTTTCCACCGTGTTTTATCACCGCTAGTCACCGTAAAAGCCAAGACATATGTTTATTCAGTTTTTTGCGCTGTGATTCAGGGCAGCTCAGGCTTGGGGAATGCGGATCTCTTTGAATGACTCTTCCGGCGTCGTCGTCCACCTCTCGGCACCAAGCGAGTTCGGCCCCATAACATAAACGTGCATACCGCGCCGAATTTACCAACCCCTCCAGGACTGTGTTTATTTACAGTTGCTTTGCTTTACGTGAATGTTTAAGGTTTGGTTAGGGAAGGATGATATTTAATGGGAGTTGTAGTGAAGTGTTGGGGGGTGAGTTGGGTCGTGTTTGCAAGGTGTCGAGTATGGTGGTGTGAGATCATCCGTGCGATTGCTTCCAGGAAGGTCCCGGAAGTGGCTTATTGGCTGGAGGGAACTTGGAAGAGTGGTGGAGAGGGAACGGATGGAGGGGAGGGAATAAGGGAGGGGTAGGAGAGGGATTGGGATATGAAGGGAGTGAGGAAGGGGGAGGTGGGATTGCAAGTGAGACGAGAAGAGTGCAGAGGTGGTGGAGGGGATAAAGGAGATTAAAAAAGGAGGCAGAGGAGAATTAAGATAGAAATGTAAAGAGAAAAATTGAGGTGAGAGAAGAGCAGGGGACACACGTAAACGAGAGACGAGCATGCAAACATAAAAGGAGGGGAGAATGAGAGGAGAAGAATAGGAGTGAAAGGAGAAATTTAGGAATGAAAGGGAAGAGGCAGAGGAAAGAATGAAAGGAGGAGCTGAAAATGTGATGAAAATACGTGTGTATAATGGGATAGCATGACAAAACATTGGGGTGAGGAGATGGTAAGAGTGAGAGTTGTATTAGGAAGAAAAGATGGAGGAAAGGTTAGAGACGTCGGTGAAGAAGAGGCGGTTAGGTGGAATGGAGTTCATTTGCATATTCACACACACACACACACACACACACACACACACACACACACACACACACACACACACACACACACACACACACACACACACACACACACACACACACACACACACACACACACACATGAAGCCACAAATACCCATGACGTGTTGGGGGAGCATCTGGCAGACCCTTAAATTGCACCCTTAATCATAATTACTATAAGGTAAAAAATCAACTGGTCACATCCGCTGCCATCCCCCCCTCCCCCTTTTCTTGTGATTGTTGGCTCGTGACGCCCCAGTGACGTAACGAGAGAGGTGACGGGCGGCTCTTATGTGACGCAGGGCTATGGTGACGCCGGGTGTGGGTGTTGTGTTGTGGCTATGTGTTTGTTATTGGAGGGTGTATGGCGTCTACCGTGTGCTGTTTAGTTATGATGTATGGAATAATGATCGATGCTTTATTTTTTGCTTCCTTTGGCCTGTAGGCTAATAAGTTTTTGTTCTAGTGGGGAAAATAGGAAAATCGTCTGTTTTTATCCCGAACGAAATTGGAAAGTCGTTTGTTTTTATGCTAAATGCAAATCCCTTCGACGGAAATTTTGTTTTTGTCTTGAATGAAATGGTTATTGGCGTCCCAAACACATAAACTCCTTCACCCTCATTTGCCGTCCGTCATTCTCCACTCACCCTCCCTTCCCCATCTCTCGTCCCTCTCGGTCCCTTGTCATTTCCATTTCCACACCTCTCACTCACCTCTCCCTAGTTATTCCTCACCGCCATCTGTCCTCATTTCCCATGTACTCTCCTCGATTCCTAACAGTACTGTTGCGGGTCTTTCGGGTTCTAGGGAAGGGTAGGACTGAGCGAAAATTGACTGTCTGCTGTAATGACCCACCTGAGTAGATATCCAATTTAATCCTTCTTCTTCCTCTCCCAGATTCCCCAGATTCCCTCCCTTTGACTTAGCAAAAATTGATTACATTAATAGCCCTCATTCAGTCGATGGATATAAATCTAACTAAGTCTTCTTCCTGATTCTCTATTTACCCACCATCACACGCCCACCCTCCCTCATTTAGCCTCCCTCACCCCCTGCCTAAAGTTCCCAGGCAGGAGGAAGCGTGGCGCCAGTTGGGGGCTGAGAGGTCGCTAGGGTAGTTGGTTTCTGCCCTGATGGATTGCGGGCAGGTGTGTGTGGCGTAGTTGTGGCATGGTATATGTGTGGTGGCTGGGTAGGTGTGTAGTATGAGGTTAGGTGCTCAGGTGTGGGATGTGAAGGTGTGTAAGGGTAAACTTGTTTTGTGTGGGAGATAATGTAAGTTGTGATGCGTGAGGGCAGGTGTGTGATTTAGGTTGTGGGAGGGTAGATGTGTAGTTCTTGATAATAGGTGTGTGGCTAAGGTTGTGGGACGGTAGGTGTGTGGTGTAAGGATAACAGATAACATAACTCATGGCGTGGATGGGTGGGTTGTGTTGTGTGGCAAAAATAAGATGCAGTTATAAATTATATCATGTACGATCTAAGAGCCCTTAAAATACGTCTTTGGGCGAGTAGTGGAAGAGTCAGGTATGGACCCGGTACTGAAATCAAGAGCGGGGAAGAGATTCTTACAGATGTTTTATAGGAGGCAGGATGGGATTTGAAAATGTGGCCTAGACAAGGAATTGTAATATATATATATATATATATATATATATATATATATATATATATATATATATATATATATATATATATATATATATATATATACATATATATATATATATATACACACACACACACACACAAAGGATAGTATGTATTATCGAAGAATATTGTGTTATAAGAAGGGTAAGAGTCACGTACCTGTATAAAGTGTGGGAAGATCTGGATGGTTAATGCAAGGTGTTGTGTGTGTGTGTGTGTGTGTGTGTGTGTGTGTGTGTCTGTGTCTGTGTGTGTGTGTGTGTGTCTGTGTCTGTGTGTGTGCGTGTGTGTGGCGTGACAGGTGTGGCGTGGCATGAGGTAGTGCTAATGGGAGGGTAGGTGGAACAGAAGGTAGGTATGGGCAGGTGTGTGAAGTAGAAGGCCAGCTTTGAGGTTGACAGCTAAGCATGATGGTGGATGGGGATATTTAACCCTTTCACTGCAATGACGTCCAAGATTTTATTGAGCTGTAACACCGTCTGTATCACGACGTCTTTTTGATGTTATTGCCACCAGCACACTATTTATTTTTATTGATTGGATAAGAAACTCTCCAAGACTCCTTTATTACCATGGCGTCTTCGATTTTCTTTTATTCTCTCAGGTGCGAGGCGAGAGAGAGAGAGAGAGAAAACAAATCAAAAGAATAACGTCGCCATGAGAACCCGATACCGATAGGGTGACACCAACTTGTATGAATGTAATGGCCGTGGACGTGATTTATATCCCAGTTTGGACGATGTTGGGTGGTGGTGAGAGCCGTGGTTAGGGAGCTTCAGGGGCAGTAAAGTGGCGTTGGGAATTCGGAGTAATGGAGTTTTGAAGCGAGAGTTACGGGGTCGTTATTGGCGAGGAGGAGTTGTCGAGTTATACGGTACGAGGTGTGTGATGTGGTGTTCGGGAGGGATGGTATGCGTGCTGAGTGGTGTTATGAAGTATTGTAGAGGTGTTATGAAGGAGCGGGATTGTGTAGGTGTGTTATGAGAGGTTGTATTTTTGTAAGAATTCAATGCAGTACGAGGTGTGTAAATGCGGTGTTGAGGAAGGATGGTGTGCGTGGTTTAAGGGGTTATGAAAGGTTATGATGGTATTAGGAGCGAAAATGGTACGTGGTATAGGGTGTTAAGAATGGTTACGACTGAATTTAATGGTATATTGGGTGTCAAGAAGGGTGGTAGTTGTTTTCACAAGCGAAGGTGATAGTGCATTGAGTGTTAAGAACGGCTGTAGTGCTGTCGTAAGTATTAGGGACTGAGAGTGGTTTTACGCGTGGTATAGTAGATGTTAAGGAGGGCAGTAGTGGTGTTAGGAGCGAAGTTAATGGCGCAGTCGGTGTTAAAAAGGGTTATTGTGGAGTACTTGAAGTTAAGAAGGGCTGTAGTGGTGTTAGAGCGAGGTTAGTTGTGCAGTTGGGGGTGTTAAGGAGGTGGGCGAGGAGCTGACCTGACTACGTATATAGTTGTGGCAGTAGCAAGGGTAACGGTGAGTAAGGATGGTAAGTGGTGATCAGAAGTACGATAGTGGTGTCAGAGTGAAGTTAATGGTGCAGTTGGTGGTGTTAAGGAGCAGGTGGACGAGGGGCTGACATTCCGCGCCGCCAGCGAGCTCCCTCGGGTGTTAAATGCCACATTGTTCCGCTGATCCTCCCAACGCACTCACTCGGAACACCACCACGGCATCATCACTCACTCCCTCCTGGTCCATCCCTACCGCCTGGTCCGTCCTTTTGTCTTTGACTTCCTCATGGTTCATCTCCTGGTTTATCCTCTCTCATGGTACATCTCTCTTGGTTCATCCTTAAGTAATTTCCTCCCTGCTGGTCCATGCCTGTGTCATTGTCTCTCGTCAGGTCCATCGTTTTGTCACTCCTCCTTCTAATCCAACCTTCAGTCACTCCATCCCGCTTGGTTCATTTCTGTCTTCGTATTCCCATATCTCCCACAATGTAGATTTGTCCAGCACTCATTCCCTTTCTGGTCCCTCCTTCACTCCTTTTTGGTCCATCCCCTTTTTTAATTCCATCCATCTCTTTATGCCATATCACTTCCTCCTGGTTCATCCTCCTACGACTCTGACCGTATCCATGGACAGAGCGTGCTTTAAAGTTGTTCCATTTTGTTTCCACATCATCTCACATTTCACCCTGCCATAAAATATTTCCGTACCAAAATTATCACTCGTTTTTTCCCTAAAACTCAGAATCCCCCTTCATTTGCCTCTTACAATGATCTTTATTATCATCCTAACCCTATTCCCACCCCATTTATAACATTGATGATCGAGGGAGGATGATGGTACTGAGGGGAAAGAGGGTAAGTAACCTTCCCGATTTGCGAGTGGTGATATATTGTGTGGCTACGTGATAGCCAGAGTCACGTCGCCATTCCTCAGTCACCATGTCCACCACTCACCTCTTATGTAGCGAGAAACAGTGAGGCCTTCGCGCGTGACACCCGCAAAAAGAGGAGGTGGTGCGGGAGAGGCAAAAATGTCGAGAGAGTTTAATTTTACTGGTATTTTGTAGGTGAGGTCAGGGAGACGAATATAATTTTTTTTTTTGGAGAATTTAGTCATAGCAGTTTTCATTTTGGACACGCCCGAACAGGTGCTTTACCAGTACTGAAATCCGAAAAAAGTAGAGAGGCAGAGTTCAGAGGAAGGAGGAGAGAAAGCTAGAGGGAGTAGGGAGGAAGTAACGGTGGGATAGAGAATAACGAAGGATATTAAGCTAGGGAGGGGGAGGGACGGATGGCTAGGGGGAATGATACTGAATGGGAGAAGCCAAGAAGGGTGCAGAGGTAGAGGAAGGGAATGATGGATAGAGAATGGAAAGATGCCAAAGGAATAAGGTTATAGAGGGGGAAGAAAAGAACTAAGTCTACTTGTAGTTAAAAGAAAGGGCTTGGTGGTAGGAGGGAGGGGGGTTGATGAATGGAAGGGCCAGAAAGAATAGGTTTGAAAGTGAAACTTGAATTGGATGCCCATTATAGAAAAAGTGAGTTGAAAGGATTGTGATGCAGAGAGTAACTGATGATGATTGTGCGTGTGCGTGCAAGAGTGCAATTGAGTGTGAGTGAGAGTGCAAGTGAGTGTGTGAGTCGGGAGTCGATGTGTGCCTACGCTGGACATGTCTCTGCATAATTATTTGTCCACTACGTTGCGCACACACACTCAGATGTGCACACTCACGCGCACGCTCTCACACTCAATCACGGGGAGACATTAAGGACACGCATGTACGCTCACGCACGTTCTTACACACACGGACACAATCATACCTACAGTATATATAAAGATGAGAGCAGATGACATCACGAATATTTTGTAGCAAATTGAGAGCTCTGCATTGTATTCAGAAACCAGTTATTGGATATTTTAGAAGTGCAGGCCTTTCTGTTATTATTATTTATAATAATATTGTTATTATTATTATTTTTTTCATTAATAATAATAATAATAATAATGATAATAATAATAATAATAATAATAATAATAATATTATTATTATTATTATTATTATTATTAATCTTGTATATATTACCGGACCAGTTTTTATACATAGTCCCGTACTCTGTTACTAATATTATTATTCTTCACCATACGACTTCCTTGATTCTTTCTGTTTTACCCCGTAATGTTTTATGCATCTGAATATTTACCATTTTTCTCACAGTTCTTTCGCCAACCCGTTTGTTTTTTCTTAGATCATCCTTTCCTCCTATCTTCCATCTCACTCAGTCTTCTTCACCGTCACCATCCCCCCCTCCCTCCCCTCCTCTTTATCTTTCAGCCACCTCCCTTCCCACATCACTCACACACGTCGTCAGGCCTTCTACCTTTCTTCTTCTTTCCCTTTTCTCTTCGCTTCTTCTTCCTCTGCTCCTACTTTCCTTCAGTCTTCCCTGTTCTATCCTTCTTTGTTCCCACACATTTTAATTTGTCTCATCCTTTCCCCTTCATTCTCTTTCCTCTTTTGCCTCTCTTTACACACTGGTCGGCTCTTTTTCTTCTTTTCCAGCTCTGATTGTTGATTCCCTTTTCATCCCCAGTCTGTCATCCATCTTTCTCCAGCTTCCTGGCAAATGCTGAGTCGGTTATTTCTCTCCTTTCACTCCAGTTTATTACCCTTCCAGATCATTTTTTTTCCATCCCACCCTCCTCGCTGGCACCCTTACCACTCCCAGTTCATTTATGTTTCCTCCCCTTCAGTCTTCTGATATCTTGCTTTAATGCATTTTTCCTTATCTTTTTGTCTTTGTCTTTCCTCCCACCTTCCTTTTCTTCTTTATTTCCCTCCCTTCCATTCCATATTTTTTATTCCCTTCCTTCTTGCCTCCTCTTCTTAATCTTTACATCTCTCCTTCCCGCACCCCTTTTTTCTTCCATCTCTCCATTTCTTCATTTTTTCTTTGTCCCACCCCTCCTTCTCTTCATCTTTGCTTCTATCCCTCCTTTTCTTCCTCCGTGCATGACACGACACCCCCTTGGGCCTGGGGTTGGAGTCAAGGCCGGTGCCATGTAGTAATTAGCAGGTAGACACAGGTAACAAATTAGCCAGGTATGCAGCGGGTTGAGACGCGAATATTAATAGGCTGCAAGATTCATTTGTCTGTATATATTTGCAAGCAATATGAAGAGCTTTTTATACAGGTAATTAGGCGTGCGTTGAGTCGTTGATGATTACAGTTTTTGTGTTAGTCCTTTCGTTATGGCTGACATCAAATAACTTCTGTTACAGCCTGATTTGACTATATTCACTTTTGGAAGATTTTGTTACTGAAGGAGCTAGAAGCATTCCTTTAGCATACAAAATCATTCTTAATACAGTTTATGATATTCCGTGTAGGGGCATATTCATTGCAAAGAACCTCCGACAGTGAAGAGATGAAACTATGATTAACAGTGAAAGATAAAGTTTGATGTAGACGTACGTGGTGGCACGCAGTTTTTCTTGAACATTCCGAGAGATGAGTGGGAATGACGTTAAGAGAGGATTAGTTTAACATATAGGTCACGTCTTGTAGCAGGTGTGTAAATGGGCAGGTAGACGGGCAGGTGAGTGACGGATTCGAAAGGTGGGGCCGCGGCTGTAGAGATGGGTCAAAATGTTTAGGTGCGATTATGAGAGAGAGAGAGAGAGAGAGAGAGAGAGAGAGAGAGAGAGAGAGAGAGAGAGAGAGAGAGAGAGAGAGAGTTGAAGTTAGTGTGAATGATCGTCTTCAAAGGTGAAAAACCAATATGATTATTTTTATGCATTTGTTACTGGAATTTCATGGACACTGCAGTTAGAATATTAGATAAACATTAATGTATATTGAATTCTTATGTACCCAAAGCCATTTTAGTTGTTTGTGTGTTGTGTTTCAGGGATAAGGCGTCATTGTTTAAAGATAGACATGATGGCCGTTTGGGTAGACTGTTGTTAGTGGAATAAGTACTGATTAGACGGTTCCTGGAGACTTTGTGTTGAGGCAGAACCTGTGGCCACCTACTTATGCAAAACACCGCTTTCGTATACAGGGTTTGAATATACCTGTGGTCATCCTCTTGCTCATTATCCATTCCTCTCAGACACACTAGTAAGATTTTGTAAGATCTCTTTGTTTAGTGCTTCTCCTCATACCTATTGATCATCATTGAATTAGAGTGTCACAGTCATTTATTAACCCCTTCATCCCGAGGACGTCATTTGTCTTTTGCTGTATTCGTGCTGTCTCCCGACGGTTTATTTGACTTAGACCAGACCCTTCGTACTAAAAGAGTTGAATTCTGTCTAACTTCTCTGGTTCGAAAAGACATCCCTAAATAAGTAGAATAGTTTAGAGCTTAGCACAGTTAAAAATTACATCCTGATTGTGAAGAGGTTAAATTGCACTTTCAGTAATGTGTAAGGTAATAACATGGTAAATTTCGTAATAAAAAAGTAATTGTTAAATAGATATTATAAGCGTAATACTCACCACCCTGCAGAACGACAGACGGGACTCAGTAGGTCACGTGCACCGTGAGAAAAAATGGTTGAACTTCCAGTCTTACCTGAAACAAGAAACAGAGGAATTTAGGAAAGAGGGCTTTTGATACTGCGGTAGGTGTGATATGTGGTAATACTGCTCTTATTCTGTGGTAATAGTTGGATTAGATGGTTACTACCGGTATGATATAGTGATAATAGTGCTTGTAGGAATTTCTGTTTTGTAAAATAATAACTGTATATAAATAAATGGATTAAGCACATGCAGACAAACTTATAAGTAAAAAAAAAAAAAAGGAATATAATACAAGTCACCTGGGATATCAGTAGCTTCTGTACGGTTTATATATCAGAGGAACAGCGGTGAGATATATCAGCTGACATAATACAACAGAAACAAACAACCCCCGTCCCCAACAACCACCTCCACTAGCGTCCGAATGAATGGGAGGTGGAGTGGACGAGAGGAGGAAGGGAGGGAGGGAGGGATATAGCAAGTTGTAAACAGGTCGGGATTTTGGCTATACCTGTCCTAGCCACATTCCTGGTCTTAGTCACACATTACACTCCCTCACACGCTTTAACGAACGTGTGGGCTTAAGAACATGTTTTAAAGTACTAAGTAGTTTGTAAGCGAGTAGGCCCATCTACATTGTTAAATCGATAATGTTATGTTAGTTGCTGTAGTCAGTTTTTTTCTAAGTTTCTTGTGATTTTTGCTTTCTTATGCCTTCACGGTAGAGTTTTTTTCTCAGGTTGTATAAAAAGCGAATCTGTTTGTTTTCTGTTTCGCAAGGTGTTAAAAACTACCCTTTTTTATATCCTGTACCCTACTGTCTTAATTTTTCATCGTATAAACTCTATTTTTTTTCTCTCTATTTCCGTATGGCCTTTCCTTTTCGTTTTCTTTTCCTACTCTTTTTCTGCATCACCATATAATCTCCCTTGATTTATCCGGTTTGCACCATGTCAGCGAGGCATCATCACCGCGTCCCTCCCTCCATCCTTCCGTCCTTACTGCCTATATCCCGTCAGACCTGTTCCCCTCACAGCCCATACCCGTCCCGCTCCCAGACTACTGGCACGTGCCACGGCGTAAACCAAGGCGGGAGGGGGGAAGGGAGTAAGTGATAAGGTGATCAGGGTGAGAGGTGTGAGGAAGAAATAGTAAGAGGTAGGTGAAAGGTGACGGAAGGCGACTGAGGGGTTGGAGGAAGGTACAGGAGGGTGAGAAAAGGACTGAGAGATGAAAGAGGGGTGAGGAAGGTGATTTGGGGTGAGGGATGGTGAGGGTCTAAGTTAAAGGTGAGTGAGGGGTGAGAGTCTGAGAGAGGGGTGTGAGGAGTCAAGGTAGGGAGAAAAGTGAGGGGTAAAGGGTACGAGTGAGAGTGAATGAAGTTTAAAATGTTTGAGGGGTAAGGAAATGCGAAGATGAGTTAGAAGTTAGAGAGAACGAGTACACGGTGAAGGAAAGAGATCGAGAAATGAGAGGGGGAAAATGAACGATAGGCAAAGGTGAGTGACAAGTGTGAGATGAAAATACTCCTACCATCCTGAGATAAACAAACACACGCACCGTCTTCACCCCCAGGACTGTCTGCCCAGCCCGCCCCTTCGCGCCTGGCCATCTGATACGCTGGGGACTGAATGTTAAGTACCGGCTGCTACCTAATCACGGGGATCGTACTAGCCATTTGCTGGGTAACCGGTACTTTACGAGGGCTTAATAATGCGCCGGCTCCTTAAACTGCGATCTGATAGTGTGAGGATCGAAGGGAGTACTTAGTGATCTGATTTACTGATACTTGAGCGTAAAAATTTGCTGTTTATTTATACTAGGATGTGATAGACGAAGGACTGACGTTTAGGTATACATATTTCAGTATGTGGGGATCTGACTGACCGGTACTTGACGATAAAAATATGCTGTGTGTTTATGATGAGGAACAACTGACAGATAAAATTCTGTGTCCGGTGGCTGGTTAATTGTTTAGTGACCGGTACTTCAGGTTTTAATAATGTGCTGGATATTCAGCTGGAATAAAGACCTAGGAAGATTAATTGTGAAATTAAAATGAGTAATTATGTGTACTTTGTCAATAGCGGAATAAGTAAAACAGTGAAGTACAAATGTAGAGCCGGAACGAATAAATGAATGAAGCTAAGCTCGGGACGTAGGAGGGAAGGAAAAGTGTAAACAGTGACGGGAAATAATGAAAATAGATTCAGCTGAAGGAAGGAAAATTCTATAATACTGAACACTGAAGCGATCACAAGGCTGAATCGTTTGCCTCGCTATCATTTCGTCAGTATGTCATTAATTAAACCTTGGATATTGGCTCGGTTGAACAAAAGTGATGATAATTTACGTGAGTGTAATTTATGTAAGAAAAGACCACCCAGACTCCTTGAAATACCTCAGCCTTGACCAGTCCTGTTACACCAAGAGCCGTGTCATGTGTCTTTATCATGTCGTCAATTTCGAGTCATTAAATAAATCACCGTTAGGGTATTTTCTTAGCTAATCAGTGAATATACGAAACTTCATGGATTTTTAATAACCCCTTAAGAACGATAACGTCCTTGTATATTTCCTTGTCACCTCCAGACGACATCATTCAGCTTTAGATATGTGTCTAGTGCTGACAGGGGTGGAAACTGTCTACATTAATCATTCAGTACTATATCGTCTGACATATCGTTTATATTTTGTACCTCAAGGCGATTTTACGCACTGTAGGAAGGGTGTGTCGTAGTGAAGTGGTTAATGTCGGAGGAAACCACCCTGCCTCCTTGAAATACATTACCCCTGACCAGTCCTGTTAACGGAGGGTCGGGTCATGCGCCCAATCGTTTCATAGATATAAGTCGTTGATTATACCCTCTCACCGTTAGCATCATCTGGCTCAACAAGGAAGGTGGATAATCACTTCATCCTGCTTAACCATTTCCGTGCGATGACGTCTTTGCACTTCATTGTTGGTACTGCCAGGCGATTATGTTCAGTTTAGGAAAAATTGTCTTGTACTGATGGGCATAGAAATTGTCCCCACTAGTGTTTGTAATATAATGCCGTCTTAAATTATACTTTATTTTTGTAACCTGCAGACATTTTATTCCGTCTATCGTAGTTTTTTTCTTTTCATTAATATAAGAGAAGACCACTCAGATCTTGTGATATACCTCCTCCTCGAGTGATGCTGTTACATCAAGAGCCAGGATTGTGCGCCACTGCACGGGGAGTTATCAGTTCACCACTTTTAGCTGTCACCATTTTAAGTCAGTTGTCTTATATGGTCCCTGAGGAAGAGCTTGAACACTTTTTATATACTGTAAATGATACTTGTTCCTCCTCGTCCTGTAATTTGTCAGGTGTACCTAGTTAATGTGTCACGTTTTATTAATTTGTCTTTTATTGTCCCAGTAACTCTTACCATTATTATAATGTGGTAGATAGATATAGATATACTCAGGTAGGTAGATACCGCTAAATATTTTTCTTCAGTCTTTTGATTGTGCAAGTTTTAAGTGCAATATTTTTCGTCTTAGTGATCATCTTTTCATTTATCATTTGTGGTTTCTCAGAAGGAATTTATATCTTTTTCCTTTTTTTTTTTTACTGGTATGTGTTGTTTCTGGTGCATACCTTCACATTGGAATTCGTATTAATCGTTCCCTGGCATTTTACTTTTTTTTTTTTTTTCATTCCAGCAAGAATCTGAATATTTTTTTTCTTGCCCTTTTTTTCTTTCGTTGTCAGTCTTATTGATATGAAATTTATTTTAAGGTGGTTCAGTCAACTTTATTAGTAATTTTTGGTTCCTTAGCAAGATTTTGGACTCGCTGATGTTATTTTAATTTTATTTTTAGTATTATACTTATTATTGTTATCAACATCATCATCATCATCATCATCATCATCATCGTCATCATCATCATCATTATTATTATCATTTTAGTTATTTTTTGGGGGGTTTACTGTTTTCTTCGCTTTGAAAGTAGTATTAATATTCTTTTCGATTTTCCTTTTATATTTTTTCTTCTGTCGACAAATATTTAAGGTCACGCCTTTGAGCACTCAGGAGATTTAGTATTACAGAGAGAGAGAGAGAGAGAGAACAATTTTTTACGATGGGGCGCACGAGTGGAAAAAGACAAGAGAGATTTTAAGGGACACGGGTTCAGCACACTCCAGGACAGTGAACTGGAACTGGATAGGCTGAGTGGAGAGAGAGGAGACCTGGGGTAGAGAAGGGAGGGAAACTGGTGGGAGAGGAGAGACGAAACTTTTTGGGAGCGAAGAGAGGAAACTTGGAGAGAAAGGGAAGCTGGTAGGGCGAGACAGGAGGCAAGTAAGGAGGTAATGTGGGAGAGATGGGAATGGGATGCAGACAGGAAGGGCTCTAGATGGGGGAGAAGGAATGGGAACAAGGAAAAAGAAGGGAGGGGAAATAGTAAACATATGGGAGTTACTTTGGAAGGGAAAGAAAGGAGGAAAGATGATTAAGAGAAATTAGGGCAGCTGGATGACAGAAGTGAGAAATATAGAAAGAATAAAGGATGAAGAGAAAAGGGAAGGATAAACTGGCGATCGGAGATGGGAAAGTGGATGGCAGAGAGAGAGAGAGAGAGAGGTGGAACGGTGATATATGGGGTGCAAAAGTTGATTTTAAAAAATAAGTAACTAACCTCAGAATGAACGATTAGAACATTTGGTGTAAGGATGGGTGAGGAGAGAAGACTGATGGAAGTAAAGAAGGAAGGAAGGAAAGAAGGAAATGATGAAAGGAGGGAGGGCAGAGGAGAGTGGGAGGGAGGAAGGAAGGAAAGGAGACGATGGAAGGAGGGAGGGGAGAGGAGAGAGGGAAGGAGGAAGGAAGGAAAAATGGAAACGATGGAAGGAGGGAGGGGAGAGGAGAGAGGGAGGAAGGAAGGAAGGAAGGAAGAACGAGAATCGCTACGAGCGGGAAGCTAGTGAATTGCAATAATTGCATTATAACTGATGTTTTAAGAGAGGCGAGTTTATTATACTCCATGCCGGTGAGAGAGAGAGAGAGAGAGAGAGAGAGAGAGAGAGAGAGAGAGAGAACTAATACCGGGAAACTGAGGAGCAAAGAAACAAGCAGACAGAACGAACGAAGATTCTTCAGGAGTTTTAGTGGAAGGTTAGATCTGGTAAGGATAGAGAGAGAGAGAGAGAGAGAGAGAGAGAGAGGAGGGGAGGTAAGTGAAGGAGCCCATACATTTCTTAAAGCCACATCCTGTTTCACCAACCGCTTCATGGTTTGTCTACCCCCTCCCTTCCCTCTCTCCTCTCCCTTTCCCACTCTTTTCTTTCTTTCATTCTTTCTCTTCTATATAGTCTCACTCTTCCCTCTCTCTGTTCATAATTCTTCTCTTCCCTCGACTTTTATGTTCTCTCTCTCTCTCTCTGTCTTCCACAAATATGTCCTAACGTTCAACTCTGTCTCTCCTTTCTCCTTTACGTTTCCATTCTCATTTCTTATATTCCGAACTCGTAACTTCTAGCCTGTCATTTCTCTATTTGTTTTCTTCCCCTTTCATCTGTTCATTCTCCTTGCCTTCATCTCTTTACTCCCTCTCTCTTCATTCCTTCTGCTTCCCATTCTCATCATCCGTACATTTCTCCCCCTCTCTTCTCCTGCCTCTTCTCCCCTACCCAGTGTGAGTCGGGAGGGAGTGTCACTTAGGTCTTGACTTTGGGATTGGCTGTGTTGACTTGCCGGGATAGTGGCACGACTCAAACTAGAGACCACACCCCATCACATCACCTTCGTACCACCACCACCCAGGGTCGTTAACACCTCCGTCCTCCAAAGATCATTGCTATTACCATCTTCTCGTCATAGTTTGTTGACATACACACACTCTCACCGTACACAGTACCAGCAGTCAGAAGTCGTTAACACAGCTGTCATTTTCCTAACATCCTTGCTATCACCGTTCTTACATCATCTTTGTACTACCAGCACTCAGGGTCGTTACCACCGTCGTCCTCTCTTCAACATCCTCGCTATCGCCATCTTCACATCCCTTCAACTACATCGCGTTTGTTCGAACATAACAAACATTCTAAATCATTTTCAGGTCAGCACTGTGGTCGCATTTGAGGCTCTGTTTTATTATAGTTCGTTCACTTTCATTTGACCTTCTCATCCTTTTTAAACTTATTTCACGTAACTCAGTAGCATAAAAAGACTCTACACCCTTTCTGTAGCACTGCTTTGTGACTAGCATCATAGTGTATTGTTAACCTATTGTTATAACTCAGCATTGATGACGGAGGGATGGCAATTTAGGGCAAGGTAAAATGAACTGAGTATACTTGTAGTTATCAACGAGACTCATCCCTCCCTCATAAACGGGGCTCATCGAATTTTAAGCAACCAAGACAGTATATAAGTCGTGCGAGTGTCCTAGTTCCGTCAGGTGAAGATAAAAGTGGTTATACCTGTCGTCCTACCACAACACTACCACGCATTACAACAACATTACAACCAATACCACCACTACTGCCACAAACCGGCTCCTCCAGATACCGTCACGATTTCCTCCTGCCATCCTCCTCCCTCCCTGCCCTTCTCACTTCCCCTTCCCTCTTCTTCATTTCTACATCTTTATTTTCGTCATCCTCTTCTTATCGTTTCTCGTCCCCTTTATTTTCCTTTCCTTCATTACTTTTCCTACTCCCCAACCTTTCATCCTTCGTTTCCTCATTCTCTCTCTCTCGTCCTCATCTTCTGTCATCTTGCCTCTTACTTCCTCCTTGTCATTGCATGTTTACTAGATATTATATGTTTATTCCGAAGCTTATTTTTAATTTCTGTCCTGATTCAGTAATATACGAGTATATTGGGCGTGTGTAAACACAAGGATTCGTTTGTAAGGCATTTCCTTCCATTTTCCTGTCATTCTTTCTTCAATTATCCTTCCTCATTTTTATCCTTCTCATTCTTTATTTCATTATCACATTATGTATTGGCTCTTGTCTCTTAACTGAATTCCTTCATGCTGTTCTATATATCCCACCCCATTCTCCGTTCTTTCATTTTCAGCTCCCCATTTCTGGGCCTCTCCTCTTCCCCCCTCCTCCCCTTCCCTCTCTTCCTCTTCCTCCTCCCTCTCTCCTTCCCCCTCCCTTCCTCTCTCTTCTGTTCTCACTACCACTCCCTCCCTTCTTCCCACCCCCTCCGTCTCACCTTGGCTTTGGCCATGACCGCCTCTTGACCAGCATGGAGGAGGAGGAAGAGGAGAGGAGAGGAGAGGAGAGGAGAGAAGAAGAGAAGGGGAGAGGAGAGGAGAGGAAAGGAGGAGGAGGAGGAGGAGGAGGAAATATGGAAGTTGAGAGTGAGTGAGGGAGGGGAGTGGAAGGGAGGGAGGGTGAAGGTCATGGTTAAGGTGACGTCACTTCTCACCTCGTCTCTCCAGATTCCGGCCACTGGGCATTCTAGCCTTTTTTTTTTTTTTTTTTTTTCTCATACTTTTTGGAGATTATAAATTCTGTATTTCTGTTTTCTTCGATTTGCTACATTATCTTCGTGTTTGTTGAAACGCTTTTACTTATAGATGTTTGTTTTCATGTAATTTTTCCCACTTTATCTGCGTGTGCATTGGTATAAAAGTATAACTGTTGTATATATTTCAGCTGTTGTATATGTATTTCTGTAGGGTGATAAGAGGGTTTAGTTCCTTTTATTCCGTTTCATAATTGCTTACCTGTAGTTTTACGCCCTCTTCCTTGTTTGCGGTGATTCACATGCAAATAATTGTTTCTACTCGTTTTATTATGCACGTTCTAAGGTATCGTAATTTGTTTATGGAAGGTAGTTTTTACAGTACGTACTTTGAAGTCGATATTGCCCATCCCATGTTGATTCTACAAAATGTTCGTGAGGAAATTGTGTGTGTGTACATGTGTGTGTGTGTGTGTGTGTGTGTGTGTGTGTGTGTGTGTGTGTGTGTGTGTGTGTGTGTGTGTGTGTTGATATTTTTTTTGCGACTTATGGATCTTGTATAATTAAAAGAACCCTCACCTTGCCGTTATCCCTCAACACACGCACTCTCTCACAGCCTCATTACCAACACTAACTCACGCACTCACTCAGTCTCAGCACTCTCACCTTCACCTCTCATTAACCACCTGCTCTTACTCACTCTCTCACTCACTTCCTCATCACGTGACCCCTCTTTCACACACTATATATACAGTATACTCACGCTTTGCCATCTCTCTCTCTCTCTCTCTCTCTCTCTCTCTCTCTCTCTCTCTCTCTCTCTCTCTCTCTCCTATCTATCTGTCTGTCTGTTATATTTATTTTTTGTTTACGCATTATCCATCGTACGTGGCTAAACCTTTTCATATCTCAGCCACCAGTTTCCATTCTTCTTCTACGTATCCCCTTTCTTCCACATTTTATCACCATTTCTTCCTTTTTCCTTCAACCTCCTTGTTTCACTCTTTCTTTCTTTCTTCCCTTCCATCAACTAGGTATTGTCACTCCCCTCCTGCATATTCAAGACATTACCTGGGGCCCTTTCTTGTCTAACCTATTGTTCCCTGCATTATCCTTCCCTCGCCACTCCCTTTCTCACCATTATCTGTTCATCATATTATTATTCTTTTCCTGCCTTCCTTCCATCCTTACTCTTCCTTTTCCCTGTCTCTCTTAATTTTCCCATTCCCTGGCCTTTCCTCCACACACACCCTCCATCTCCATCATATCTTGTTTCCCTCTCCCATTTCCTTCCAGCTCCCAGCCCCTTCCCTCCTTCCGTCACCATCTCTCATTATTTCTCCAGCATTCCTTCCTCCTCACTCTCACTCTTCTCACCCAGCCTCCCCCCCTCCATTCCTGTCCGTCTCTGATTGTCTCCCTATCATTTCTTTCCCACCCTCACCTAGTCTTCTACCCAGTTCTGTTTTTCTCTTCTTCCAGCTTTAACAATTTTTTAAACCTTATTTTTGTGATTCTTGTTTCT
>NC_136979.1:37857465-37942465 GCF_032717465.1 Coenobita brevimanus
TATAATCGTCTGCCGTTAGCAAGAAACAGAGTATAAAAGATGGCATCGTACTAAAGTGATTAACGGTGGTTGTGTCTAACCCCTTCACCACAAAAGGTCTCTCCTAAGCTGACTGAAATGGCCTGGTGGTAGCAAGAATACAATGAAGGAGACTGTTGTACTGACGGGTATAACTGAGGATTTTTTTTTCTAACACCGTCACTTTAAATGTCCCTGTCCCTCCTCAGCCGAGTAAAATTGTCTGGTGGTAGCAATATTAAGAGTAGGCGTTGCTGTAGTAAAGGATCTAACCATCTAACCTTGACTAAATCCAGGAAAGAGGTTGCCATCACGACAACAGATAATCGCATGTGGCAGTTCCCGGAGAGTGCGTGCCTGGCTGGGTGGAGGGGTCGAGGGTAAGAACAATACAGGGGGCCAACACTCAAGGCTCTATGGAAATGTGGTGGGCTGGTGCTGGTGTTGAAAGTCACTATGGAAAAAATTCCTTGAAGCTCTACCTTTGTTTGATCGTTTACTTTTGATAAAGTTCCCCAGATTCTACCTGCTTTGCTTAATGTTTTTATTGTTCGATATATTTTGACGACGACCATCACTACTGCGGATGTCCTGAGCAAAATAAAATATTTTAATAATCATTTGCCAGTCTCGAAATAGCTGCTCAGATACTATGTTTATTCTTCATTGAATTTACTGTGTATTTGACAAACTTAACCGAGTTGAGTCAAACTATCGACTAGCAGCCCTCCGAATTCACCTCAAAATCTAACCCAGTAATTCCGTTCGTCGGCGTAGCGCATTCTGTTTTCCCTTTCAGTCAGTAAAATGTACCCTAAATTCTATCACTGTTGTTCCTTTTGTCGGTATATTGCATTCTGTAACCCTATTAGTATTGTAAGATCTACCCTTGTTCTTCATTCTGTGTGTATTTTGTGTTCTCTTCCTGCCACATCCTACAGTCTATCGCTTTCTGCCTTTTCTCTTTGCACATATTCTTCCTGTTCTCATCTCTCTCTCTCTCTCTCTCTCTCTCTCTCTCTCTCTCTCTCTCTCTCTCTCTCTCTCTCTATCTATCTATCTATCTATCTATCTATCTCTATCTATCTATCTATCTATCTATCTCTATCTATCTATCTATCTATCTCTCTCCCTCCCTCTCTTTGCATCATCTTGTGCCTTCTCTCACGTTTTCTGTCACATCCTTCTCCGTTTCTCCCTCACCTTCTCCTTCGTCTATCATTCTTTGCTCGCATTCTCTTACTCCCATCCCTCTGTGCACTTTTCGTCTCTTTCATCCACACTGCCTTTTGCACTTTCTGTTCGCCCTATCTGATCACTATTTTTCTCTCTCTCTTTCCTCCCGTCTGCACATCCTCTTCTACCTGTCTGCTCCCGTTTCTCCCTTCATCTGCTTAATTCACCTCTCCCTTTGCACTTCATCTTCCCTCTGTGTGCTCTCTTTTATTCCCCACTTTGTCTACCTCAATCCTTTCTCCTTCTTCACTTCCTTCTCTTGCTCACCCCCTCCTCCCCAGCCTCCCTCACAGTGAAGGGAGGGCGACGCCCCCGAGATTACTGTCGCTTTGTCAACTTAGAGTCATTACCACCTGCAGTCGTCCTCCTGCCAGACCACATACACGGACAAAGGCACATACGCACACACAGATACAGTCATGCAAGCACGTACAGTCACACATGCTCGTACCCTGCACATGCCTTGTCAGCTTAATGCCATTACAACATAGTCGCACACAACTCCCTCCTCACACACGTAGATTCCTACATACATACCTACACATGTATACATGCATACATACATAAATGCATACGTACAATCATGCATACATATACATACGTATCCATACATACACATTTCCACATGCACACATACCTGCACATTTACGTGCACGTGCATACAAACATGGACAGTTTTATTCCCTTGCGTATTTACTCATGTTGTTTATAACCTCATCCTAGCCCAGATGTGTCAGTTCGTACCACTCACTGCCACACGTTTCATAATGCTTCATCATGTTAGTGTATAACGATAAACCTAGTTGTGGTGGCGTAGTGAACCATCAAAAGAATCATTATCCTATGTATTTTGGTCGGACGAACATTTAGGATCTGATGTGGCATCGAGTTCCACCGATTTACAGACCAAACAGACCTCGAGACAAGACCCAGACCGCACAGACCTCAACACCAGGAGGTAAAGCAAAACTAAACCCGGGTAAAAACCGAAAGAAAAAAAGGATAAAAACACAAGAATTTCTCAGAAGCAGAAGGAGGAGGAGGAGGAGGAGGAGAAGGCACCGGTAAAGGGCAAGAACACGGAGGCGAAGCAATCAAGCGCAGGCAAACTGGAGGAGAATGAATAAACACGGTAATATAAACACCGCCGGGGTCCTGCCAGGGTATTCTCTCCTCCAGGATGGATGTGCATAAGGTTGAGAGTTCTTTGCTTGGTGAGGGTTGGGGTGGAGTGGGGAGGGAAAGATGCTTGGGGAGTTGAGATGGGGTAGATGCATGGGAGGGGGGGCTAGGTGGGGAGTAGAGGGAAGGGCTTCTGGGGAGGGTCGGGTTGGGAGGGGAGGGAAGTATGCTTGGGGAGGTGGGATGGGGTAGGGTGAATAACACTGGTGGATATTGCATGTTGGCCCCTCATCTGGCAAGGATAAGGTGGGCGGGAGTGTAGGAGAGGAAATGCGGCCGAGATTGATGTCCTGTGGGAAGGTGTGGGAGAGGGATGGATTTCATGTCGGGCGGAGGTGGATTTCCTATGGAAGAGGAATGGTTTCGAGGTTGGGTAGCGGTATGTGGAGGACTATGGGAGGAAGGTTTGGGAAATGAATATGGGAGAATGATTTAGTTTTGGAATGTGCGGCAGTTTATTGAGCGAAATTTGTCAAGGGAATGTAAGGATACAACCGATCAGGCAGTATCGGTGTGTGAGGGAAAATCGTGATGTAGAGATGAAGATGCAGTAGATAGCTGACCGTAAGATGAGAGAAAGAGGGGTGATTGGTGAATGTTATGAAGGATAAAGGATTTGGGAGCGTAATTGGTCGAGAGTTGCATGTCTAAGGTGTTGGACGTGAGGGTGAGGAAGAGAGACAGAGACAAAAGGTAGAAAGTAACTTACTAATAAATGGACTGTGGAAGGATTGATGGAAGAATTACTGTCGAAAGAGAGAGGAAAAAGGAAAAATAAAGGCAGGAGAAAAAATATTGTTTCTTGTGGAATGTTGGAGGGAATGAAGAGAGAGGAGAACCTGGCGGGGAGGGGGGGGGGACTTGGTGGGGGGCCCAGAGAGAATGATTTCATTGTTTTGGTCCTGTGTGTGGATTTTTCTTTCCATCATTGCTCTCTGCATTCTCTGGCAGGCTTTGTGTTTTGTCTTCAACCCTGTGTCCTGTTTTCCTTTCTTCTCTTTATATTTTCGCTGTATTTACTCTTTAATTTCTCTTTATTTTCATTTTGTCTGCATTGTTCATGGCCTGTTGTACGAATAACCACAGTATAAGACTTTAGTGAGTATGTTTTGTAAATATGATTCTCAGGTTCATTATCCAATAAATATTATGTGTTTGGAAATTGTGTGATATTAATTTTTGTTCGCTTCTTCATTATCTTACAGACTAAGAGGGAAGCCAGATGAACACGGGCGATCGTCTGAGCTTGGCCTGAGTAAGTACATAATGCATAAGTTCTTGTACTATTCTTGAACTGACTTCCTTTTTATGTTCATATCTTGAAATTTGTCGTAAAGCGGTGCAGTGACATTTGCAGAGAGAGAGAGGCTATGCGAAAATGTGTCTGTACGAGTATATAGGCCTACATGCGGCCGTGGATGGAGTAACTGTGCTAATGAGCAGTGTGAAGTATGTTACACCTTCCTGTCTCACGATTGAATGAGTCTGGGAATGGATCCTCATTAGTCACTCTAGATCACTTACGAGGCTCATAGATTTCCCTATCCTCTTCCCTCTCCCCATTCTTCCCCATTGTTAATTGTTCAACTTTCTCTAGGTATCAGAGTATTTGTTTTTCATTCCCACTTGTTTTAATACTGCATATATAGATCAAGGTAACTTCTTTGTTTCTCACTATGATGTCTCGTTTTGCCGTTTTATTGTTTTTAATCCATGACAGTTGATCAGAATAACATTGTACTAATTATATTACCACCACCTTCATTGAATATTCCACGAAAACCCCTACGACAACACACACACACACACACACACACACACACACACACACACACACACACACACACACACACACACACACACACACATTCAATTTCGTTCTCCAATCCTGTTTTCGATAATATAAAGCTGGGGGCTGGGAGGGTACCATGTCATTACCTGATTTCTGTAACAGTGAAAGCAGATGCAACGTGGGTACTCAAAGTTTTTTTTTTTTTCCAGCTAAAATTACAAGGTTCTGTGTATAGTGTTACCTGGGTATTCTTTGCTTCGTGTGGGAAAGTGAATATGTGATGGAGGAATGACTGGAGATGTATTTACAAAGGATCTCAGGAAATGTACATGATAAACAAGTCTCCATGAAGTTAAATACAATCCAAGATCTTTCTTTTTTTTCTACTTTGATATTACTGTTCTTTGATTGTGAATTGCTTGATAGGTGCATGAGTATAGACCAGCGTATTTACCATCAATCTAATACTCAACCAACCTTCATATGATTTGCACTTTAATATTCACCCTGATTTTATTGTGAAACGTTTGTTAGTTATATGAAGGCCAACGTTTGTACAAGCAGTCTTAGACACAACTTACGTATGATTTTCACCATAATATTCACTCTAATCAAACTGTAATGTATTTAGTAGTTACGCGAGTGAAGGTAAACGTATAATCAAGCGTTCTTGTACACAGCATAAACTAGAGAGTGTTTATAAAAAGGGTGATTCCGGGACACAATCCTCTCCCTGACACACAAAACAAGCCAACCCCATCATCTTGCTACCATCTACTACCACCACCATTGCTACTACTGCCACTGCTCTCAATATCACGCTACCCTGCCATCATAACGGGGGGGGGGGGGGCAGGAAAGTGCTACCCTCCACCCCATCATTTCTGCTTCCATCCCTTCAGTCATCACTTAGTGTCTCCCTTTTACTCAGCGTATTGCGTGCATTCCTTGGCATTAGGAGGTGTGTGGTGTCTGTGCTGAGATACTGACAGGCATCCGGTGACCTCTTGTGCTGGTGGAACGGTTCGCATAGTGGACGGATTATGTGTGGATTAATTAGACGAAAATGCAATAGAAGCCAACAGTTGCTAGTGAGGAACTATAGGCTGTTACTGACATAGAAATATTTGTGGTGAAAAGGTGATGACTAAAGTATTTCAACGCCTTGCACATAACATAGAAACGGAGAAGGTCATAATGTAGATAATTCTCAGAGGGACAGTGACAAACGGAGGTATAATGAGGTGTAAATGTAAAAACTCAGTAGGTTACCTGAGTCACACAGAAACACAGACTTTACAGTATAACCCATTCTTTGTGACGTAGGCGTACTTGTAAAACACTCACCACTTGCAAAAATTTAAGAAGAGACAGACAGGTATCGAAAAAGTAATTTTGTGTGTGTGTGTGTGTGTGTGTGTGTGTGTGTGTGTGAGAGAGAGAGAGAGAGAGAGAGAGAGAGACGAGGGGGTAGGGGGGAAGAAGAGGCCGACAGACAGACCGCAAGATAGGCAGGTATCAAAGAGGTAATGGAGCGAGGAGACGTCTTGTATCCGTGTCAACTAGGGCGGACACTCCTCCATCCCCTTCCTGCTTCCCTCAGTGACACCCCCACAAGAGAGAGAAATGGAAGAGGGAAGAGTAGGGGAGAAGAGAGGAATGTAGATCTAGATGAGAAGAGAAGACGTGCAAAAATAAGGATAAAATAGGTTCTGAGATTAGGAAGTAATTTGATCAGTAGACAATTGAAGGGAGAAACAGGGCAATACAAAGTAAACAGAATAATGGCTGATACTTGAAAGGGAGATTGAAAGGGGCAGACAAGCAGACAGACACGTACGAACAGACGCAGAATAAATAATAGTGGGAGAGATAGGAATAGATAGAAAAAATATATGTGAAACAGTAATCAAGCTGATAAAAAAGGACGGGGAGGGGGATACAGAAAATAACAGAATAGGTCGTTGATAAAGTGAAGGTAGATTGTGTGTGTGTGTGTGTGTGTGTGTGTGTGTGTGTGTGTGTGTGTGTGTGTGTGTGTGTGTGTGTGTGTGTGTGTGTGTGTGTGTGTGTGTGTGTGTGTGTGTGTGTGTGTGTGTGTGTGTGAAGTGTAAGCCTGGCGGGTCAGTGTGTCGCCCCTCTGGCACAATTTCTACCGATTAAACAGCTCCCTAGGTCTACCACCTGCGATTTCCCCCAAAGAGAAAGAAAGAGAGAGAGAGAGAGAGAGAGAGAATTGTAAGAAAAACTAAGAACTCATAACAGAAATACACCCAAGCAAAGAAAGAATCACACACAGCTCCTAATGTCAAGATATTTCCGTGTTCCACAATACCGTACTAACCTCACTTCATTTTTACGCCTAAGAAACTCATCAGGACGCTGCCTTGTTACCTCCGTGTCAATTGTACGAGATGATACCTTCTACCCTCAGAAATCCTCCCCGTAATTGAATTGTTGCGGTAAAAACAAGAAGCTCTGAGTTTCCTGTAACCCTTGATGTGGGACTTTAACCACGTGTTCTCCAGGTAATATATTTTTTCTGTTAGTCTTGTTTATGTGGGATGGGTTTACGTAGTTTAACCTCTTCAACACAGACGAGTACCTTAATCGTAATGGGGTTAATGAAGGCTGTATGTGATCCCAAGATGAATATAATCGTCTTGATATAGCGAGAATATAATAAGAAAGACGTTATTTCATGGAATCTTTAAAGATTTTCCTTTGATGTTGAAGGGAGAAAGTAAGGCTGTGTTTTTCCCCTCCCACTCGGAAAGTCATTTCTAAACTAAATAAAGTGACATGAAAGTAGCAAAAATAAAATAACTAAGCCTTCATCAGGCCTCTGAACAAGAACCAAAATACCCCACAAGACGCTCCACCGCCACCCGTACTCCCCCACACCGCTCCCTGCCTTCACTGCATCCCATCTCATCCCCACTACACCTCGCTTACCACCCTCATCCTATCCCCACTAATTCCACCCCACCCCAGGGAGGCTGCAGATCCAGTTATCCTGAGAAGCTGATGATAGACTCTTCTCAGCTGCCGTAAGAAACTTGCCGTCCTTTTTTGGTGGTTTGGGTTTATGAGAGTACTGACTGCAGTGAAGTTAATTACCCAGTAGACAAACGAGGCACCGCTCTAGAACAATCATCTTTCGGACTGGACTTTGACGACGCACGGTAATTTCAGGAAGATATTTTAAAAGGTCATTAGCCAGCGTAATCAGTTCAGAGATCGACCACCAACGTTATGCCTGACAAATGTCAGTACGATTTTTTTAACGGTAGCAAAAATACAGTACAGAAGTCAATGGATTTTAGTTTTTCATAGATTCACAACGATGTGTCTCTCCTGAGCATTTAACAGACGTCAGCGTAATGCAGGTTTTAATGGGGACCTTTACTAAACCTTTCACTTTGGTGGGTCCTTCCTAAGCTGTGTAAAGTATTAGGTGGTAAAAAGAGTAAAAATAAAAGTCAATGTACTAATTGACTTGACGCAACAAAAATGGAAACCAGGATATAACACCTCAATATAAACTAAAGCTAACAGTTCAGACAGACACTGTCGGTAGCCAAACAGTTACCAGTCAACACTTCCCACACCCAAAGTTGGACATTACGAGGTCCGAAAGTTAGCACTACATTTTTTTTTTATTAGGGGAATTTATCACCGCAAGCGAAAACAAGACACCATTGCAGAAATAACATAACTAAAAGATATCAGACAGTTAGAACTCCCAGCATTCTGAGTAAAACATAACGAGACCCTTAAATTGACATCTATTTATTTTAATTATGACTTATCCCTTCGTAGCCCATTGCCCTCAGGAGTAAATTCAGGGAAGAATCCTAATGTTTGAACCCCTTAGCTCTTCGACTAGGGGCCGGTAGACGAAGAATCGCTAACCACAATACCATCCCTGCAAAATCCTACGTGCAGCAAGTTCAGGGGGTAATAGATAGAACACCGACACATCAATCAGTGCCTTTGTCGTTATAAGTAACTTGAGCGATATATCATTAATCACTACTGACTTTGAGCAGCATGATGATATCAGTACTTGGAGTAAAACATAACGAGGTTCATATCTAAAAACCTTCATTGCCGTGGTGAGCTACATTTTTCGTCAATAATTTCGGAGATCAATGGATTTAACAATAAGAATAATTATACCATCGAAGTGGAGTTTAATGATCATCTCCAAACTTAGCCAAATAACGTCCTCAGCACGTAGACTGAAATATAATGAGAGACAAATAGATCAGTCCCACCTTGTCTAAGCGGGATATATATCCCCCAGTAAATAGAACCACAAAAGGATTCAACCCCAGGGATAAAACTAACACAGGCGATGTAATCAGGAACAAAACAGCAGCATAGCATCCTTAACCCAGAGGAGGAACGTGAGACACATAAATTGAGTCGCTTTGTCTGAGTGTGTGACGTCTTCCTTTAGTAATTGGGAACGCTGTAGGATTTAACTAACTGACTACGAGGAGTCTGAGGTGTGTGTGTGTGTGTGTGTGTGTGTGTGTGTGTGTGTGTGTGTGTGTGTGTGGGTGGGTGTAAGAAAGAGAGAGAATCATTGAAATTGGTGTCTTACAGAGGTAGAAAGGTATTATTTAGTGTTGCAGGACTTCTTATTTACTGAGAAGATATCACCATCGTTTCAGCGTAGTCTAAGTGCTTATTCATACTGTAAGGCGAGAAGTACTTTAGACCCTATACAGGACAAGTGGACAGTGATTCCCTTTTCGTATGTTCTTATGTCAGAGGTAGGAATGGAGGCAAACCTGTGTCCTTTTGTGGTAGTGGATGAAGAGTGTACATGAGGTTATTGCCGCCTCGCTCTCCCAAAGCGGGTTTTTATAGGTCCCCCACCGCTTAACTGCCGACAAATTAGTGAGCCGCTGCCGTGAGAACAAGTACAGAGTGCAGGGTTTACGGTGTGTGTGTGTGTGTGTGTGTGTGTGTGTGTGTGTGTGTGTGTGTGTGTGTGTGTGTGTGTGTGTGTGTGCGTGCGCTCGCTTCTGCTTGATTTTTGTTTGCCCTTGCCTAATAGATTTTGATACCTTTACCTCATGTGTCTGCTTATGTAGATTACTTTTTGCATCTTGTACCGACTGGTCACATATTCTGCATTTTTTCTCACACTCTCCTCCTCTCATCCGTCTCCTCCTGTTCCTTACCTATTTCCCCCTCTATTTTTACCTCCGTTTCCTCTCCCTCCATTCTCACCCTTCTCCTTCCATCACCCCTGCCCACTTTCCCCAACCTCTCTTTAACACTTCTTCATTCTTCCTTTACATTCCCCTTCCTTTTAGCTTCCCCATTATCCGTTCGCTTCCCCCACCGTTCTTTCTCCCTTCCCACCCTTCCTGCTCCCCTTCTTTCGCTCATCCTTTCCTTGCCTTCTACTCACATTTTCTTCTCCCTCCTCCCCTTTCCTCTCCCCACCTCCCCCCTCCGCCTCCAGCACCTGACCTGTGACTGCCCCAGGACTAGGATCCAGCTACACTAATAGCGGCCATTACACTAACAGCTAATGGCGGGGATCACTCTTCCTCCTGCCGCATTACCACAGAAAAAAAAAAAAAAAAAGTTGGCAAAGAAGAATTATCGAAAGGATTAGGAGGAAAATGCTGGAAAAATGGAAGGAAAGTTATGCAAAATGTTAGAAAATTGAAGGAGAATGTTTAATAATGGAAAAAAAAAAATCTGGAAATTTTTTGTATAATGATTGAAAAATGGAATTCATAACGTGAAAAACTGAAGGAAGTAATGGAGAAATTTGGTAAAATGGAAGGGGAATTTGGAAATATAAATTGAAAAGGAAAATCGATTACAGGGAGAAAGGGTGAAAGTAGAAAGAGAACTGAATGAGGAAGTCGTGGGAAAAAGAGAAAATGATGAAGTTTTGGAAGAAAGGATGAAAAGTAGAAAGAAAAATGAATGTGGAAGTCGTGGGAGAAAAATGATGAAGTGTTGGAAGAAAGGATGAAAAATGGAAGGAAAAGCGAATAAGGAAGTCGTGGGGAAGAGAGAAAATGATGAAGTGTTGGGAGAAAGGATTAAAGAGAATGGAATGTGGGAAGGAAAAGTGAATAAGTCCTGAAAATGAAGGAAAAGGATTGGGTAATAGAGAAATAATAAAAAATAATCCATGAAAAACAGATGATGAATTTTTAAAAAGATAATTATGAAATGCAGAGTGGATAATGAAATGTAGGTAAAATAATAATGAAATATTGATAGTGCTGTAATGTTAAAAGGAACTGGGTATAAAGAGGTGAAAAGTAATTTATATGGTGTTGGGAGAGAGAGAGAGAGAGAGAGAGAAAGTCTAGGGAGGTATAAGTTTTTGATATAAATAACGTTATGAGAAAAGTTAAAGGCTGATAGATGGTGAGGTTGAAAGAAAAATTGCTTGGGGAAAGACAGATGAATTATGAGGGAAATTAAGAACGACGTTAATAATGGTAGCATGTTGTTGTTGGGGAAGAATAGGTACCCCCTGCTTTGCTCCATATCCGCATAAATACTAACTGGGCCCAGGCACGAACATTTTATCTCTGAGTACGAAGGCGTACTTTTATTTTTTCAATCTGGTTACCTCTACATGATATTTTTCGTATTAGGACTTCTTTGTGAAAGGTCAGAAACATTCACCACAGACGCCTTCAGTTCGATAGTGTCTTATTTTCGTCAGCTACGTTGCAGCTAAACTATTTCATTGACCTTTGAGCCCTCTTATTAAAGGGATCAAGTTTTGCCAAACATCATTTTCCCCTCCCATGACAGCATTCCTCACGTCTAAGGGATCTCATCAGAGAAGATCACCCGTAACCATTTTCTGTTGACAGCGGTAAAACGAGATGTGAGAAGGTGGTAGGATGAAACACCACCGTCACCTTGGTCCTAAATTCAGGTAGCACGGGCATTTAGTGGCCAGCTGATGACGCCTTCCATGGGTGGCCTGAGGGGCGCCATAATTTACTAATGGCCTGACCAAAAGCGCGATACTTAATGCCTTGCTTGGTTCTGATGATGGGTGCTATGACTTAGGGAGATGTAATGAGACGAGGCCTGATATTAGGGAGATCTGATCAGGGGAGGCCTAATGTATAGGTAGATCTAATGAGATAGAGCTGTACTGTGGAAATCTGATGGGGCGAGGCTTAATTTTAGTGGGAGTTGATGGGTAACTCGTTTCAAGATCTTGTGGACGAGTTCTTATTTTGGGGATAGAGTGATAGTGAAAACTTTTAGGGAAATTCGATGTGTGAGACTTAGGGAGATATGACGCTTAACCCCATCGGAACAGTGATGAATTATGATATGCTTGTTGCTACTAGACCACTGAGTTCATCTGAGGAGATATGTATAAAGAAAGCTGAGTCTTTCAATCAGGTCTGATAAACGAGCTGTTGTGGGACATGCTGATTGCTTTCCTTGGCATCTGATCAACAAGGAGCATTCGTATACCCGTATATGATGAGGTGCTGTTAATGCTATATGTTGTGTGGTTTTGACTGTGGGAACTTCCAAAATGGAAGTACAAGTAGGACTGATTGGCGAGTGAATACGGGACTTCTTGATTGCTTTCCTGATTATATCGAAAGATTTACCTTGTGAGATGCATGATTCTGATATTGGTTACTCCAGCTTTAATCTTTCATCCCTTTCAGTATTTCCTTGCACGTCAAATGAAATCGACGGTTGGTAATAAAAAACATCATACGAATTTATTCAGCGTGGGAAAGAGCTATCGTAGTGAAGAAGCTAAACCGTTAAGGGGTATGTGATGAACGAGTGAATAACAGACCTCACTGATTGCCTTCTCCTAATTGTATGTGTGGTGGTGGTGGGGAGGGCAGAGGGGGACGTATCTCATTTTGACATAACTCCCTGATAGGCGTGCGAGGCGATGATTTACCGGCTGTTGTGGCTAATGGTGGCTCCTGCTCGCCTCTGATTATAAGGATTTCTGATTGCCTGCTGCCTGCTGTGTGTGCTGACTTGCAGCTTCGTGATGATGTAGGCTCGTGATTTGCCGCATTGTCGCGATATGACCCCTTCAGTACGGCGACGGTTACTTGATATTTTTACCATCTTCAGACGATTTTATTCAGCGTAATGAGGGACGGAACACGGGGGTTAGATAAATGATAGTCCTGAAAATTAATATAGTAGTAACAAAAATGACAATAATCGCAAGTAATCGTACTGAAGGAGTTAAGCTGCTGATACGAGAGGGGTTTCCGGGGCTAAGGGAAATCGTCTGGTCTTAAAAATTAGATAAAGCGTCATGGTAATGAAGAATTAAAGGAGATTCCGTCTAATCCCTGCTCCATCTACGAGTGTTCCCTAAGCTGAATAAAATCAACATAGGATAGGAAGAAAAAAGAGTGAAAGATGTTCGTACTGAAAGCGGTTTGAATCTCTGGGAGCTCGAATTAGCGGCAGGGAACTGGTGATTTTCTGATTATTTGATGATGCTGTAGGAATCGTGCCATCAAGCTGGTAGATCACACACACACACACACACACACACACACACACACACACACACACACACACACACACACACACACACACACAGAGGCAGGAAAACGAGTAAGACCAAAAAAATGTTAAGCAGTATTAAAGAGCAGTAACCTTTGTGGGTGGGAAGAGCGGAGAGGAGAGAGTGAGGGGGAGGAGAAGGGAGGGAGAGGGAGACAGACTTGACAAGGGGGGGAAGGGGTTGAGGCAGAGGGTAGAGAGGAGAAAAGTGGGAGAGAAGAGAGAGAGAGGGGGGTGAGGGAGAAAGTGAAAGAGGAAATAGAGAGGAAGAAAGGGGGAGTGAGGTGGTGGGGAGGGGGGAGAAGATGGTCTTGTGTCATGAACCCCCCACTGGTGACTCCGCATGACAAATCACCGCATCATGAGCCAGGAGGGTGGAGATGGGGTTAGGGGGGAGGTGGGTGAGGGGAGAGGGGGAGGGAGATTACTGAAGAAAGGCAGTTTATCATCGCGCCTCTTAACATTCCCGGTATTTTTCTAGTGCCTTTTATGGCGTTGTGTTTGGGGGGGCTAAGGCATTATGTAGTCCTGGATATTATGGAAATTTTATCTCATTATTTTCGGTATTGTGAGGTGTTTACTGGCGTTTTGGTCTCGAGGGTCTGGTTTCTGTACATTGCTTCGAATCCCTAAAGGCAAGTTAGAGCAAGATTAATACACAAAAGACATCTTGTTTTGGGAAGTATTAAGAGGTAATTGATCAGCCACTACAGCTGTCAGTAACAATAATACAGTATATGAATGTCATCGTACAGATAGGGCTCATGGAGAATTTTTTTCGTCGCCTTCAGTACGACATTCTTTTATGAAGCTTAATAAAATGGTGTGGTGGGAGCAAATATAAACAGTGTAGGACAACCGAGGATTAAGTGTTGAGGTGAAGAATGTGGTGGAGAGAGTAGTAGAGTACGTATGGTGGGACAGAGTAAGGGATAATGTGGCCACCAAACCAACCCAAACGTATATCTTAATTCACCCACAGTCTTCGTTTCTCTTGTGTACTCCTGTCTCACCCTTGATTAATAGCTTCCTCCGTGTTTACTCATGGGAAATCCTGGGCCGATACTCCGACGCCGCTCTCGTTATCTAAATTCGGTAGCGACAGCCGTAAAATTGTTCACAACGCCGGCCACCACTATCGCGATGGCTATGCAAATGAGCCCACACACACATACATATATACACACATACATACGTAGCCTTTTTACGGACATATTTAGGTGCATGCATACATAAATATAAGCACTCGCGCATATACATATACTTATAGAAACATACATACATACGTTACCCTCACACACACACACACACACACACACACACACACACACACACACACACACACACACACACACACACACACACACACACACACACACACACACACACACACACACACACACACACACACACACACACACACACACACACCAACGTCTTGGTCCGGAAGTCTTCAGATGACTCATGCCAATTGAATCGATCCAGATAAATTAGCGGTTTCAAGGATGAAAGAGATGAATGAATGATGGGTGGGATGAATAAGGTAGATGGTGAGTGTGTGGGTAGTGAGGGCGTGGGTAGTGAGTGTGTGGGTGTATATGGGCGGTGGTTAGTGGTGCTGCTGCCTTGTTGTCCTTGGGCGTGGTGAGAGTGAGAGTGATTTGGGTGCGTTTGAGAGGGAGTGTGTGTGTGTGTGTGTGTGTGTGTGTGTGTGTGTGTGTGTGTGTGTGTGTGTGTGTGTGTGTGTGTGTGTGTGTGTGTGTGTGTGTGTGTGTGTGTGTGTGTGTTTACGGAGAATTAAACTGTAACTATTGATACCCATTCTGAATAAGTATACCGTATATATCAAAAGAAGAATAGACCAATATTTGGACTGTGATTATAGGTAGATCGACAGAGTAATAGACAGGAATGTAGACTAATAAACTGATAGTTAAATAGCTAGATAGATGTTCACTCTTTAAAATCATTTGTCCAATAACCAGCACAGACAAAGCCTCCTCTCTCAGCGTCCTTCCCGGGTTGATGCTCTCATTACTAGCAGCCTTGATTTAATTGCCCTATTTTTTTCATCCACACATGTCTATAACCCTAATTGAACCCCACTCTTACTGTCTCCACATTGTCGCGGCGAGATGATAGGGTTACACGCTGAAACAATTGCCGCTCTGTCAGGTTCATTGCCTCCATCTTCCTCCTTCCTTCGGGTTATTTTCTTTGACCTGGGTTGCATCTGTTTTCCTTCTTCATTTTTTACCTTATCAATCTGTGGACATTTTTTTCTCATATTCTTGCTACCTCCCACCTAAGTATATGCTGCTTAGGGAAGACCTGTCGTACGAAGGAGCTAAAGACCGTTTACATGAGCATCGTTAACCGTCAGAACTTCTTCCTTTCTCAAATAAAAACAGTGGCAAAAGAATAAAAAGTAAAAAATAGATTTAAATATTACCATCTCACCCATGGGGTCATTGTTCACCTGCACTCTCGCTGGCTTTTTCCTGAGGCTGGGAGGAGGTCGGTGCCTAACGCAGGTCGATGTCTGGTATTTTCATTTGCTTTTTATTTTTTACACTTGTCCTGCAATTCCCTTCCCACTGTTATGTTGCTGAGATCGTCTTTTATTTTCTTCAGACTGGTATTTTCATTCGCCTCGGTATTTCTCTCATTTGTACTGTAATTTTGTAATGCTGTTCACGTCGTCTTTTATTTTTTCTCTCGAGTATTTTCATTGCCTCTGTTATTTTCTCAGAATTGCTCTGTAATTGTCTTATTTTACTGTTCTGTTCGTTATTTGATTTTTTATTGCCTGGTATTATCATTTACTCTCTAGTTTTCAATACTGGCGCAGTAATTCCAGTGCTTTTGTTGTGCAGTGTAACTCGTGTATTATTTTTTCTCCCTTGTTGCTTTCATTGGATATTCTTGATTTATATACGTTTTCTTTTTCGTTCCCTCTCCGCTCTCCTTTACTGCCAAGTCTAGCTGAATCACATTTCTTTCGTGTTCCTTTTCCGTTTCCACTTTCTAACATCTCAGCTAATACTGCTTTCATCTCCACCCACCTTGTTCTTTTTTCATTCAGTCTTTTTCTTGTACACTTTGTTTTTCCTTCAGTGTTTTTCTGTTCTTTTCCATTTCAGTATCCCTTAATTGATTCAAGGATTCCCTTAAGTTGGATAAAGTCGTTTGTCGATATTAATGAAAACCGTTTCCAAACTCACTAGTCAGTGGAGTACCTCATCAAATGAATTAACATCGTCTGGGGTTTACCGGAGTAAGTAACATATCCTCCTTCTCGTACCGACGGGATTAATACCACTTTGTCCCCATCAATTTCTCCCTGTAGATTTCTCTTGTATTTCAGTAGACATTAATATCATGCCTTTCATCCCCAACCCTGACCGTCCGTATGACCCAATACATCCACCGAGCCTGGACCATACCACCCAGTTACACTCCCAATACCTTTCTTCTCCCCGTTACCAACCCCACGGCCTATACCTCCTTCCCACTATCTCCTCTCCTATACCGTCCTTATCCCGATGTCTTTATCTCTACTTCTCTGTCTCCTATACCTGTCATTCCTTATCTTTTGTACCCCCAGTTCTTCATGTCCCTATATTTCCCCATTCTTCATCTCCGTCTCCACTTCCCGTCTCTCTACTTAACCTCTTTTAAGAGCCTCCCTATTTCCGTATCCCCTCACTTCCTTACCTTCTGTACCTCCAATCCCCTTCCATCTCTTGTAATGCCCCTCACCCACCTCCTCTAACATCCCTCTTCTCCGCCCGAAAAACAACTATCTTTAACAACTACGACAGAGAGGGTCGGAAATATACGATCGAACTGGAACTACTATATAACACTGGTAAGGATCCGGTTCGGCCTCATCGTAACCAGTAGTCTCTGATCTACGACATCCGTAACCTCTCTCCTCCCCTTCACCTCCCCTTGTCCCGCTTTCAATAGATGACCCTCCCACCCAACTGAGCCTTGCAGTTTAAAGCCTCTGATCTACCTATGGCTTCTCCCTCCCCTCTTTCCCCTACCCCCTTCTCCTCCCTCTCTTCCCCTTTCCGCTCCACCTCTTCCCCCTTTCCTCCTTCCACTCCCCCTCCTCCTCCCACCTCACCTTTTCGACAAGTGACCCTCCCCTACCGGACCCGCCCACATTCACCGTATTGTTGCTGGTCGTGTCCGTATGTTTTGATTATACCCTGCAGTATTTTTTGTGGTGGCCGCCCGACCCCCACCTTAACCTTTGGAATTATAGCGGCGTTTGTCGGTGAAAGATGATAGCGATGATTGTGATAGCGGAGACTCGGTTCGACTAGAAAGTCATTAAAGATCAGTGAAAGTTCAGGGTTTACTTTTATCGGTTTCTGGTGAACTACAGATGGAGTGGTTAGGATGGAATGTGAGCGCTCCTCTGGTTAGGATATGGTTGGGAGATCTAATTTCAAGGACATCAATAGACGATATTGAAATGATCTGGGGGATTGTTTGTTAATTGTAAATAGATGATTCCTGGTGTCGATGGGATCAGTATTCGTATTAAACTGATTTGACAAAGTAACATAGACGTTTTATGTTCCGAGACAACAGGACCTAAGACAGAAGGTAACAGTCCAACTTTTCTTCGCGCCACAGTCACGCCTTCCCTTACTCACGATCCACACATAAACAAAGCCCATCCACCAATCAGCACCCGTTATTCCCAGACGGGTCGCTCGTGATTGGTTTAGAGTCCCCTTCGTCTTTTAAGCTTGAAAACAGTGCCAGCCAACAAGAATCTTTACGGTCCAGTTTCTTTGTATTTTCCTTGGTGTTGTGGTCCTTAAGGTGTGGGTCAAAAAAGGAACTAACGTGAGGAAGAGGTTTGATATCTGAGCCCGATTATTTTCGTGTGCGTGAAAGCCTGGAGTAGCTCATTTGAATAACGCGTCTGGAGTGCTCATTTCCATAGCGTTTTTTTTTTTTTTTTTTTTTTTTATGCTACCTGGGAGTACTCGAGGCCAGGTAGCAGTTTTGGTAGTACTGTATATAATGGTTGGTGTGAGAAGTTTGTACTGCCACCCTTTTCGACAGAGAATATTTGAATAAGAAGCAGTATCCACGGACGTTATGAGATATTGAGAAATGGCAAATGAAACCAACGGAGCCTTAGAAATTGGTACCGTGCATGAAACGACAAAAAAAAAAAGAGAAGATTGAAGAAAGATGAGAAAAATGCATATGAAAGCGGTGATGGCAAGGAAATGGCATGTTAACTCAGTCTCTTTCTAGGATTTCCCTCTGCTGCCTCAAATCGTTTGGCTTTGGCAATAACAATAAGCTTGATAAAATGTTAATCGTGGTAAATTTTAATCTTTTTCTTGCCAAGAGTTACCATTTTGTAAAGAGTAAAAATTTGGTCGTTTTCATATACTCTTCCAAGCAGTGAGAATTTTGATTTTACTCAGACTATACCGCCAGAGTTTTGAGGTTCAAGTTAACACAAGGAATCACCCATTTGTGGAGACAGCGGTGATGCCTATACTTTGGACCATTAGGGTAGATGAACTCCTCCGCCCTCTACTTGTGCACCGTTCCTTTAGTATTTATGGGTGTGGAGATGGGGACGGCCGTGTTGCTTGTGGCTAGATCTCGTGTGTGATGCCTCGCACTGTTTTCCTCGTTTGGGGCACGGGAGGGTAGACAGGGTGGTGGCTGTGTGTGTGGGGAGGGAAGAAGGGTACTAGATTTTTTTTTTTAATTGATCTGTCAATATGCAGCTGTTACTTTTATTTCCTTGAGTGGGGCTTTGCATGTCGAGAATGAGTAATGCATAGTGATGGTTTACTAATATAACGTTAATGAATAAAAGGCAGCAATGATTCTGATGTTGTATAATCATGTGGCATAATTTGAGAAAGGAATTGTATAATCATATTGTCAGCCATTACCACTCAAGACTCCAAATCCAGTACCATAGCGTCTATCTTGTTTTCACTTGTTCGCCACGCAATGACGCATCCTACGTAACACCCCGATCACGCTCCTGGGGTTGAAAAAAGAACCATAAGTCGAGGAGGCTTCTGACTGGCGAGACGGACTGTGAGTACCTTGGGTAGAACCAGACTTTTGTACTTTTTTCCACCTTCAGTCTCTGAGGCCATGAAATCGAGATGTACCTTACTTCACTGAGACAGTTACATAATAGAATATAGAAATGCCAGTCGTATTTGTTACTTTAGTTATCCATCAGTTTATCTTTGCTGTACACTTTCTGCTGCCACATTTGCTTCATCTTTGGGGACACATTTCGTATTAAGGATTTAGAAACAGTTAACATTATTAAATATTTATGCACAGTAAGATAGCACAGTTTAAAATTCTCGTATTCTCTTAAACGCACCTCTAGTATATTCAGTCTAGGAAAGACGTCTTGTAGTAAAATGAGTAAGTCACCATGAAATAGGGAACAAAAGAGAGCAAACCTACAAAAGCGAGCAAGCCTACAAAAGAGAGCAAACCTACAAAAGAGCAAACCTACAAAAGAGCAAACCTACAAAAGAGCAAACCTGCAAAAGAGAGCAAGCCTACAAAACAGAGCAAACCTGTTCTGGGCGTAACTGTGACAGGGACGTCGATCATTGTGAGTGGCTTTGACGGACGGGTTTGTGAGTGATGTGATTTTGACAGGTTAAGGTAGGTGTGGTGAGGCAAGGGATGCGTTGGGAAAGGTTGGGAAAAGGGTACACTGGTTGATCGGGAAAGGTAGATTATGCTGGATGTGGTTAGGCGAAGGGTAAGTTGGTAAGGTAAGGTAAAAGTACATTAGAAGATTAGAGGAGGCTAAAGTGTTCGCAAGATAGGAGTAGATTGGTAAACAGATAGATTACGGAGTTGAGGATAGCTGGGGAAGGAATCTAAAGAGTATGTTGGTAAGGAAAGAAGATTGGAAGTGAGGAATAGTAGTTAAAAAAAAGGATAAAATGGATGAACAGGTAGATAGGGAGGGCAAAGTAGTTGAGGTAGATAGGAAAAGGATGACTGGAGTGAATTTGGTGTAGAGGGACATGGGAGGAAAGAAGAAGAGGAGGAATATCAGTGTGGGGGTTAAGCAAACAGAAAGACTAAAGGACAGGGATATGGTACTGAAGGGAGATGCAAGTAAGGAGAAAGGGAAGGAGGTGAGAAGATGGAAGGTGAGGAGGAGAGAAGAAAAACAGAGAGAGGAGAGAGGTAAGAAAAGAAGGTATGGGAGAATCTGGAGTGTAAAAAATTAAGGGATAAGAGAAGTAGAGGACATGTGTAAGGAAAGAAGTAGAGAGGTAAAGAGAAAGTATACGAGAAAAGTAGGTAGTTAACAATAAAAGAAAGGGGGGGGGAAGAAAAAAAATATAGAATTAAGGAAAGAAATTAGGGGGTAGGGAGAGAAGGTAAGTGGTAAAGAAAAAATAGGGAAGGTAATGTAACCAAGACAGGCGCGACGATCAGACAAAAACCGTTCAGATGTCAGGATGATACAAAGAACAGGACTAGACGGAACCCCTCGAGATTAATGACTGGGCCAGGAAAGAGACGGGCGCGGAAATGTGAGAGGTTGGACAGAGAGAGAGAGAGAGAGAGAGAGAGCAGTCAGAAGGAATGTCTCAGATGTATGAGTAAATAGATTCATGAACTTGAGGTAGACTAACTGAGGGAGGGAGAGGGCCAAGAGAGAGAGAGAGGGAGAGTGACAAGAGAAAGAAGTGAGAGGAAACATGGAGAGAGATGGAGCGGCAAGTTAGACGAGTAGGGGGAATGAGATATAATTGAAGGAGGGAGGAAGCATGGAGAGAGATGGAGGTGTGGAGGAAAAAAAAAAAAAATAGGGGAGTCAGGTGGGGGATAGAGAGACTAAAAGTGGAAGGACAGATGGTTTAGGTATGTGGAGAGAGAGAGAGAGAGAGAGAGAGAGAGAGAACACAAATAAACACAGGCAATAACAATATGATAACACTGACGTGGTCAGGTTACCGAAGAGAGTTGTAAAACGAATCCGGTTGTTGGCTGGGCGTCCGGATTAGGCGAACGACCGTTCAAATTCAGATAGACAGGGAGCGGGAGGAGGAGGGAGAGGAGCAGGAGGAGGAGGAGGAAGTGGAGGTGAAGGTCGGATATAAATAGTTATGATAGAGGGCAGAATGGGGGAGAGTGGGGGGAGGTAAAATTTGAAGGGAATAATAGAAATGAAGAGAGAGAGAGAGAGAATAATGTGAACTGCTCAAATAGAAGAGAGAGATAATAAGAGAAATAACTAAGGTAGGAAGGGAGGAGAGGAAAGAGGGAGACTGCTCGAGGAAGGGAGAGAGGAGGTCATGGAGAGAGTTTGTGGAGGGAGGAGGGAAGGAAAAGGAGAGAGAAAAATTAGCAGAGAGGGAGAAAAGGGGGTAAGGCAGGTGAGACAGAGGGATCCTTGTTAAGATAGCGAAGGAAAGAGGGAGGGGCACATGAACTAGGAGAGAGAGAAAGAGAGAGAGAGAGAGAGAGAGAGAGAGAGAGAGAAGTAAATGACTACTAAGAAAATAAAACCTAAGCCAAAAATAAAGGTATGGGTACACGAAGGAAAAAAAGAATGACAAACAGGTGAACAAAGCAAGAGAAGAAGAAGAATGAAATTGTAAAGAGAATGAAATTAAATGTGAATAAAAGTTTGAATTAAGAAAAAAAAATCAGATGATAAGCAGGTAGCGGAGGAAAGAAGATGAGGAGGAAGAGGAAGAAGACGAAGATTATGAGCAGGCACTTGAAGGAAAAGACGCAGATCTGACAAGAGGTTGGTGAGGAAGAGCATAAGAAAACAAAGAAGAAAAGCCTTGAACTTGTGTACTGCCTCAAGTTATCGCTTAGTTGTAGTTGCTTCGTAATTCTTAGCGTCTCTTTACCCTTCCTTGTCTCTGTGTGTGTGGAGAGAGAGAGAGAGAGAGAGAGAGAGAGGAGGTAAAGCGAGAAAAGAGCATGAAGGAAGGAGACGAGGGGAAGGGAGGAGAGGAAGAAGAAAATTGGATAAGAAGGGAGGGGAAAAAATCAGAGGATGGAAGAGATCAGGGAAACTCGACGTGAACTACTTGCCTCTTCTACCCCTCCTTCCCTCTTTTTCTCTCCCTCACTCTCTGTCTTCATACCTTACTCCCTTCTTCCTTGTTTCTCCGTTCTTACGACAGTCTTTCTCTATACCTCTATATCTCTCTCCCTCCTTCCATCCATCTGTCCATCTATCCTTTCTCTCTCCTTGCATCCTAGTATCATCGCAGTTATGAATACGAACAAAATTACGTTAATTGTTGTGCTAACTTCTCACACCTGCCTCATTGTTTACCTTTTATTATGATTCCTCTTACTCTCAATGTCCGCCAGAGAGACGTCCTGAAGAACACGGATGTATTTTAGATATTAAATTCATCATGCAGCTCTCCATGTCTGACTCGTGGGTAGAATTACAGCGTTGGTCTCGTGTTAGTATTTCATTTTATTACTCTCACGTTCTGCCTGCATCGAAATACCTCTTAAGATATTCTGACACCCCGGATACTTTTGCGTCGAGGAAGTGACCTTTGGCTCCTTAGTGGAATTACAAAGGCTATTTCATGGTTCATTTATATTATTTCTTCATATTTCATCTTCCAGCGAAAAGATCCTCGAGCAAGATGGAAAACTTTGAAAGATTATTAGCATCTAGGAACCGTCCCTCAGTCAAGCTCTGGATAGAATCAGTAAGGTTGTGTTAGTTGGATTTTGGGTCAGAATAATGATGATCAGAGGAACGCTTTTATTTTCCTACCGGGTAATTTACTTCTTTACTTTCTGCCTCCATCGGAATAGATACCCAAACTACACAGATTGTTTTGGGGGATACTTATGATTGTTTTTATTCGGCCTTTGGTGGAATTGATGAGGTCGTGTCTCAGGAAAATTGAGTTTGGGTAATGATTCCTTAGTGGTATGTTTTCATTTTTTTTTTTTTTTACTCTTCCTTCCTATGCTTTCTGTCTCCATCGCAGGACACTCTTGCACTGGAACTGAACTGCATGGAATGTTTTAGATGATATTAGCACCGAGGAACTGTGTCAGCGTGGCCCTGGATGGAATTGATAAGGGCATTTCAGTGGTGGGGATGAATATGTATGTAACCCACTGACGGGCAATCCCAAGGACACCAGGACGGCATTCACACACACACACACACACACACACACACACACACACACACACACACACACACACACACCATCTCATTCGGGTCAATATTGTACTTAACCCCTTTTTGTGCTAAACTGCATTCCTGATTACTATACGTAAGGCCGACCTGAGGGGTAGTCGTGTATTTCAGATATTAAATCATGAAGGTTTAACATTTTGGGGACACTGTAGATGATAGCCCGGCACACACACACACACACACACACACACACACACACACACACACACACACACACACACACACACGGGGAGCAAGAGATCAAACAGGCCTCATCAAGCTAAACCTGAATTTTTCTTCATGGAGTCAAGGGCAGCAAGGGAGGAAAGGAAGGAAAGAAGGAAGGTCGGAAGGAAGAAAATAAAGAAGGAAGGAAGGAAGGAAGTGGCATTTGTGGCAGGGCAGGGCAAAGTATGTCCGGAAAGGAAGCGGGTATGGATAGAGGAGGAGAGACGTAGGGAAAAAGAGAGGGTGAAGAAGGGGGAATAACTGAAGGGATGCTGTTGTTGCGTAACCACGGTCTGTCTGGTCGAGCAGACCCTTCAACGACAGGCAAGCAATCGCCCCTGCAGGAATATCCCATACAATGAGCGGATTATGTTGGACAGCGTCTTGCCACAGAGAGGAACAGTGAATAATGTGGAGTTTTGTTTCCTGGATAGACACGACATTTGCTTCTCCTCAAGGTTAACAAGGGCACCATTGTTGGCTCCACGTCACACCGTTATTTGGTTATATAGTTACCTCCCAGCGTTATAAATGATTTCCTGGGTTATAGGAAATCATTAGGCTTGTCACTCAGTGTAGAGCCATCTGAAGTGGAAAGAAGAATAGTAAAAGTGTCAGGAAGGATGAGAGAAATAGGAAGAGAGGAGGGCGGACACAAGAAGGTGAAGGAAGTAGTAAGCATCACTACATCAAGTGAGTGCATACTGAATAGGAGGGAAGGTAGAGGAGAGATTACTAAAGGAAAGGGAAGTGAGATTAGACAGGAGAGGAAACAAAAGACATAGTAGGAAACGGAACAGATGTAGGAGAAAGGAACTAGAAGAGAGAGAGATTCGAAAAAAAAGGGGGACGGGATTGGAAATGGAAAGAGAAAAGGAAATGAGCTGTTATTAGAAAGGGAAAAGGATGTAGAGGAGTAAGGGAGAGGGGAGAGGAAAGAAAGAAATAACGACGGGTTTAGAGTGTACTGAAGAATTTAAGAAGAGAAAATAAGCTAGAAAGAAGGTGGAAAACAAAAATGGTGTGTCTTGGAGGTGATCTGAGAAAGGGAGGCTACATAGATAACTTAAGAAGTAAGGGAGGGAGGGGGGTTCACAGATTGAGAGGGAGTGGCTTTATTCTAGCCTGTGTGTGTGTGTGTGTGTGTGTGTGTGTGTGTGTGTGTGTGTGTGTGCAACTTCCATCTCATGACGCCTTGCACGCTGTCGCACATGCGCGTATAATTTCAGTTCCACATCCACTTATTTTTGTATTCCGTTCTCATAGTAATATAAACACATGCACATCCAATTACACACAAGTTTTTTTTTAGTATGTCATTATAAGCACAATAGGTTTTCCACGTATATATTTCTAAAGCATGCCTGTAACTACATAAAGAGTAAATTTGTTGCAACGCTGTAAGGTTAGAGGATCTCGTTATCTTGCTCTTATTACGTTTTGTGATTGCATTTTAATCCTGTACTGTGAGTATCTTGTTTTTTAATTAGAAAAATGCTAGCGGTAGTCACAGCATAGTTAAGAAGACTTCGTTGTTTTAAAGGAGTTAATGTGGTATCCCTAACTTCCCCCACAACTTCGTCTTTCTCCTAAGGCGAATAAAATTTTTCAGCTGTAATTAGGGCTTAAAAATAAAAGTTTATAAAACCAAATGAGTCAGTGGATATGCAAGCCGCCTAAACCCTGAAGATAGAGTATATATTTTGGACTCATTTGGGATAAAAGTTTAGTGTTGTGCAGAATTGGTAGTTTGTGTGTAAATTATGACGTTAGTTTGACAGGTAATTGGTAAAAAATGAGTTGGTTATAATGTTCTTAGTTTGTTAATAATTCTCAGATGTTATCAAAACGAAGACTGGTTACGAAACAAAGGAGAAAAAAACGGTTTATTTTTTTAGAGGGAAATTCAACCCACTGCAACGACCTGAGAATGAGGAAGACGTTAAGATTCCTAGAATGTCTCCCTTTGTTACATACTCCACCTCTAACCCCCTCTCCTCCCTTCCTAGCCTCTTCCCCTCCCTCCCCTCCTCTCCCCACCTCAGCTATCACTCACAGATTAACGCAAAAACCGGATTACATCGACCTCTTGCATTCAGGAAGAGTTAGGCATTATTCTCTTAGATTTATGAGGCTCCCTAACACTTCTCGCATTGTGTATTTCTGTATATGGCATGTTAGTATTCTCTTGTATTCTCTTAATGCAGACTGTCTTAAGAATACAAACGCAGACAACATAAAAAAATAATGTGTGACCTGTTTGTTTATGCTTGTTTCACACCTTTCCTCGCATGTAATGTAAGGTGTGTCAGGAGTGGAAATGTGTAACTAATATGCGTTAGAATATCAGAGTGTAATGTGCAGAGTAAATCACAGAGGAAGAGGTGCTTGGGAAAAAGATACAAGGTCATGTGAACAATAAAGATGCACCGTAATGTGAGAAAAACATGAGGCGGCCGAGGAAATGGTGCCGCGGAGTTTGCCAAGCCCACGAGGATACGGCTCCTTTTACTTTAGCTTAGCCTAATATTATCATCTGTCCATCTTGAATACTGAGTTGCAGCAGTAGATTAACACTACAATATGATACTAGTCACGAAGAAGTGCTGTGGAAAGGATGCAGAGCTGTAACAGTGTCTTTTTCTACCACTGAGATACGTGAAGTTAGGTGGACTAGGACGAATATCCGGGCCAGGTTAAAGTGAGGGAACTTTAGTCTCGGGATTGGGATTACAGGGTCCGGGAGGAAGGCCTGGTAATCCAACCCGCGCCGGGAGATTATCAGAGTCAACTCGTAAAGGCAGATTACAAAAGGGTGTATAATCCCATCTCACGTTTGCTTATTTACGATGCTGGCGATTAAGGCTGGGATAAGGTGCAGGTGGGGACGTGTGTTGTGTTCAGAGTGTGTTTCTGTGGTGATACTGAAGTGAGGACGGCGTGGTGTTAGTGAGGTTGGTATGGTAGCATTGATGGTGATGTGCTAGTAATGATTATGGTGTGGTTGTAGTGGAGGCGATAGTGTGCGAGTAGTGATGGTGTGATGATGGAATTAAGTTGATAGTGTGTTGGAAGGGATGATGGGGTGTCGTGTTGATGTTTTGGAGTGGTGATATTTGGTGTTGGGTTGCTAGTTGTGATGGTGTGTAGTAGTAGTGATATTGTGATGAAAGTCTGATGTGATGATCACATGATGCTGATAGTGTCGTGAGCGGCAAAGACAGGGTGTTGTGTTTGTGTTGATGGTGAGTTGTTAGTGATGACAGGGTAATTGAAGATAATGATGGTATGCGCTTGATTGTGTGTAGTCGAGGTGGTCGTGGTAGTGTGAGGTGTGTTAGTGGATTAAAGATAAATGTTCAGAATGATGGCAAAGTAGAGGGCATGGTGGTTTAGGCATGTGCTTGGCGGTGTTGGTGGTTGTGGTGTTTGCACGGCTGTGTGTAGTAAAAGTAGGTGTTGTGGTGCTGACAGTGGAATATGGTAGTGATAATAGTGTGCTGTAAATGCAAGGCCGAACAAGACAAGGCTAGACAGTTTAGGGCCTGGCAGGACAAAAGAGAGAAATACAAGACATGAGAGTTACAAGTGCATGTTATTTAGAGGGTCTGATGCCAGCGTCTGGGTATCCGAACAACGCATCTCAGTACGGCAGTATAAGACTATTACACACACACACACACACACACACACACACACACACACACACACACACACACACACACACACAGTGCAGGTGTATATATCTGAATATAATAGCTACCATAAATTTTAGAGTTCATGTTTGGCAGCCACAAACCGTTTTGAAATGTTTCATCGTGCCCTTTATTTTATTGATCGGTGTGTGTGTGTGTGTGTGCGTGTGTGTGTGTGTGTGTGTGTGTGTGTGTGTGTGTGTGTGTGTGTGTGTGTGTGTGTGTGTGTGTGTGTGTGTGTGTGTGTGTGAAATTCGCTCTCGAGCATCAAATAAACCATCCATAATGATCTCTTTAGGCGTGATAGGTTACCGGTATAAATTTTCACGAATCACGATCGCAGGATGATTTATTTCGGCTCCTCCATCATGTTGTCGTGGGCAAGGAGGAGCAACGACCCCTGTGTGGCTCTTTGATAGGGGGGAATGAAGTAACATGATGCGACTTCTTATCACGGTGTTACGGAGGCTGTTGTGGTCGTGGCGGTGAAGGGTGACGAAGAAGGGGGTGGGGAAGAGGACTGAGGGAGAAAGAGAGAGGGAAGAAAGGAGATGGGAGGGCCTAGGAAGGGATGGAGAAGTGAGATGGTGTGGGACAAGGAAGGAGAAGAATAGAGAGAAGGGTAGAGAGAGCGGATGGGGAGCGAAGATGAAGGAGAGGGATAACAAGAGGATGGAAAGAGGTAAGGGATGGGGTGGGAAGAAAACGGAAAGAGGAGAGGGAGGGAGAAAATGAAGATTAGGATGGATGGTGCTGAAAAGGAAAAAAAGAGAGGAAGGGAGAAGGAGTTGGACTAGTTTGGCGATAGTAAATGGAAAGAGAAACGAAAGAGATTGAGGAAGGATGTGATGTGATGAGAGGATGCTGTAGGAGAGAGAGAGAGAGAGAGAGAAAGAGAGAGAGAGAGAGAAAGAGAGAGAGAGAGAGAAGGGGAGGAATGGTCAAGGATAGAGGAGGAGGGGGGGAGGAGCAGGAGGTGGAGGGAGAGGAAAGGGTAAACGAACTGGAGGAGAACAAGGGATGGAAAGCCTCATGGAGGGAGGGGGTAGGGGAAAGGGTGAGGGAGGTGGAGGGATAATGGAGGTGGAGATGGAGGAAAGAGGGGGGGAGGAGGGAGATTGGGGGGATGGAAGTGGGGAGAAGAGAAACGAAAGGAAATTTAGTAACGTTTGGAGGAAAGGGAGAAAGTGAAAGTGAAAAAGATATGGCAAAAAAAACAGAGATAATGAGATACACAGGTAAGAGTGAGGTAAAGAAAGAGGGAGAGTAAACAGAGGGAATGAATAGCAGGGAGGGAAGAATAGAAGGGAAGGGAAAAATATAAGAACAACAGGAGACAGAAGAGAGGTTGAGGGGCCAGCAAGGGGAGAGGTAGGGAGGGGTATCTGAATGGAAGGTAGGGGAGGGAGGGAAGGAAGTTAGGGAAGGCAGGGAGGGAAAGGGGGAGGAAGGAAGACTTGGTTCAAGATCAAGGCCGACTTCTCTCTATCTTTCCTCCCGCCTTCCCTCCCTCTCTCTCCCGCTTCCATCCCTCCTTGCTCCCTGTCTTCCATATCTCTCATCTTCCTTCTATCATATTCCCTCTCTCCCTTCCCTCCTGACTTCTGTCTCCCTTTCCCTCGTACCTACTCCTTCCGTTCGATTCTCCCTTTCCCTCCCTTTACATGTCTCTTTCCCCTTCTCCGTCCACCCCGACTCCCTCTTCTCTCCACCCCGACCTCCCTCCCCACCCTCCATCTCCATCCTTCCTTTCCTACTCTTTCTTCCCCCCTTTCCTTCCCTCCCTCGGTGTCCCTTCATCCCACCCTCGCTGTAATAGTGACCAGAAGTTATGTGTACCAAGAAAAACGAGAGAAAAATAACAAAAATGCGTAACATGGAGTGGCAAGTCACCCACTCTCCGTCTGTTATTCTTTTATTGCGTCCCGGTATTTATTATTTTTGTCATGTGTGCGTTGAGTGGAAATGTGTGTATATATCAACCATTGTGAACTATAAGCTTGTTTTTCTATCTGATCTGTCTATCTGTTTTTGTCTTCTTGGTTGCTTGTCTACCCATATCTGCTTGTTTACATGTGTGCACTTTCCTGTTTTCATCTGTGTCATATATCTGTCAGCGTCTATCTACTTATCTCTTTCTGTCTCTCCATCCCAGTCTGTCTATCTGTCGGTCTGTCTTTTATGTGTCTATGTCTGTGTCTGTCTGTCAGTATGTTTATCTGTCCATATTTTTATCTATCTGTCTATTTGTCTACTCGTATATCTGCGTATCTCTCTGTATCTAGGGTTCAGTGGCGTACATACATTTAGAAGTGTACTGAGCATTGGTGGTGTCGTGAATAATTAGTATACATTATTGTATACATGCAAGTAGGATAGCTAAAGGAGGCAATGATGGCTGAGTCCATAAACAGTCATGTAAGAACTTATATTGAAAGCATCTAAATGTACAACTGGATACACACACACACACACACACACACACACACACACACACACACACACACACACACACACACACACACACACACACACACTGGAAATGCCAGTGGGATAATAATCTAAGGGAAGCACACGTATGTTTTCACCACGACATTACTCTGTCACATTTTCTTGCAGGTTTCTCTTTCCTCTCTCTCTCTCTTTATACTTCCTCCTTCTGGCTGTGAATCTTCTCTTTCCTTTCTCTTCTTTCGCATGTATTTTACAATTTGTTATTTCATTCATACCTAAAGTATTTTCATTATTTCTGCTCCAGTTCCTCATGTTTCTTCATAATTTTTTGTTTATTTTTCACATGAGTTTATTTTCCAGCTCATTACTCATATCCTGCACCAGTGCCTACCTTCCATTAGTCTCTGTCTCTCCATTCATTGCATCCCTCATCCTCTCTCCATCGGTTCTTTCGCTCCTTTCTTTGCCCTTCTCCATTGCCTCTTTCCCTCCCTCCATAGCTTTTGTACTTCCTTCTTTTGTGTGTCTACCTGCCTCGCTTTCCCTTGTCTCTCTGACTTCTATCTTCTCACTGCCCTTTCCCCTTGACTCTCTACATCCCTCACTTTCCATCCATTCCTTTTGCCTCCTTCCAACTCCTCCTTTATTTCCCTGCATACTTTCTTCTCTCCAACACCACGCTGCCTTCCGTTATTGCCTTATTACTTTCATTCCTCGCTTGTCTCTCCCTCTCTTCCACCTTCTGTTACCTCTCAACCTCCCTCCCTCGTCCCTCTACCATTCTTTCTCATTCTTTGCTTGCCTTACCATTGTCTCTTTGCCTATGAAGCCTGTCTCCCTCTCCCTCTTTCTCTACCTCCCTCCTTCTTTTTTCACCTTCCTCCCTCGTCTCTCAACATCCAATCCTGAATCCCCAGTCTCGCCCTATCGCCTCTCAGCCTCCTCTCTACACATGTCTCTCACCCTGATCATTACCTTCTTTTCTTTCTCCACCTCCCTTTCTGATCTCTCTACCTCCCTCCTTCAGTGCCTCGTCTCTCTACCTCCCTCCCTTTCTCGTCTCTCTACCTCCCTCCCTCCCTCGTCTCTCTACCTCCCTCCCTCGTCTCTCTACCTCCCTCCCTCCCTTCACCTGCCTGGCGCCCCTGACCCTGACCGAGAACTTGAGAGAGGAGAGAAGGCGGCGCCAACCTTGTACTGGCCCTGCCCCCTCTTGCCAAACTGCTTCTTACCTTTATGTTTCATCAGAGAGAGAGAGAGAGAGACGTGTGTGTGTGTGTGTGTGTGCGTGCTCTTTTTCTACTAATATTTCCAGGTATTACCTAGTCTGTATTTCCTAATTTATATAGACTACACACGACTCTTTACAATTTATGTAGTAGTCTCCTAGAAAATGAACCGAGACAGGCACCAGGAGTTGTGCAAGGAAGGGTAAAAGTGGGTGTGGAGGGAGGAAAGGGATGGGCGGGAGGGCAGGGCGGGAATGGAGGAGAAAATGAGGTTGTGAAGTAGGAGGAGTAGGAAAAGTTAGGTGAAAAGAGGGAGGAAGAGTGAAGATGGAGTGTGAAGGGAAAGGTTTGGAAAGACGGAAAGGAATGAACAGTTTGAGAAGGAGGACTAAAAAGGTTTGTAAGGGAAAGTGGATGAAAGGGTAGTAAGAGAACGAAGCTGAGGTGGAATGAGAGGGCGAATAAAGAAAATAATAGGGGAGGATAAAGATAGTAGTTAGAGAAGGAAGATAAAGAGGGTGGTAAGAGTAGTAGAAGAAGAGGTTGATAAGAGAAGGAGAATAGTAGAGAAGAAGGATGAAGACCGTTGAGAAGAGGAGTGAAGAATGTAGTTAAAGAGGAAAAAGAATGTTGTGTGAGAAGAGGAAGAAGAGAAGACAGTGTCGTGAGAACAGGAGACCAGCCCTCAACCAGTGGACAGGAAATGGTTACCTGGCTAACAGGATGACTGTCTCCAGTACTCCCTGGTTCGATGACTGACTGACTCTGTGACTGTCCGGTGTAATGATTAACTGGCCACTTATACTGCATATACCACTTAACTGCCTATCTCTTTGCATCAGCAAACTAATCCATTGAGTATTCTATTGATTCGCCAGTTGACATCCTGTATGAAGAAACAGATAAATACTGCTTCGTTCGTTGACCCACTGACTAACTGGCTCGATGCATTATTAATCAGAAAACTCACAAGCCAAACTTAGTAACTAAATGAATGACTGATAGTGGTTAACAACAGCTAGAGATTGATTTAATTTACTGAACTCCCAGATTATTATACCAGTGACTTTTTGTTATGCCAGCTAGTATCGTGCTCGTACATTCGTATATAGCTCCTCTTTTAAAGTTAGTGCGTTGAAGTTTGTTCGTGTCCTTCCTGATATTTAATAAAGGATTCATAAGAAGGTTTTTGCGTTTATGTCGATTGTATTACCATGACCACCTGCCGTTAAGCTCGGTCGACATCCTATCTGGGTAACTGTCGAACTAGCTAATCACACACCCGAAGTGAGATACGCCTACAGGTATACATCAGCACACACACACACACACACACACACACACACACACACACACACACACACACACACACACACACACACACACACACACACACACACACACACACACACACACACACACACACACACACACACACACACACACACACACACACACACACACTGAAGGTCAGAGAGTGAGTGCCTGGTCATTACTAAGCCCTCCTGATTACGAAGTCCCTCCACTTGGCTTCTAGTCATACCCGAGTCAGTTTTTTTGGTTACTTGCATTTTCCCATCTCGATTTTATCATTTATGCTTTATATTTTGATTTTTAATGGATTTTGGATTCTGTTCTAGTGTTTTTTAATTTTTGCCAATTGTGTGTGTGTGTGTGTGTGTGTGTGTGTGTGTGTGTGTGTGTGTGTGTGTGTGTGTGTGTGTGTGTGTGTGTGTGTGTGTTTGGGTTGTAAGTCCGTGTTTGCTGCTTATGTTATGCTTCCTCTCTCTCTCTTTTCCTTGCTTATTTTTTTTTTTTTGTTCTTTTTTGTGTCTTCTTTATCTCCTCAGAGTTTCCCCCTTTGTCACATCCCATTCATTATAGACATATCTGATCCTTCCCCACTCCCAGTTTCCTTCTCTCTCTCTCTCTCTCTCTCTCTTCTTTTTTCTGCATCTCCGGCTATCTTTCCCTCCTTCAACTCTGTCCTTTTTTTTCCTTTCTTTGTCTTTCACTATCCCTACCTTTCCCGTCCTGCCACACTCTGTCAGTCCCTCCTTATATCTCTTTCTTTCCCTTCCTACCTTCCTCTCTCTGTCTCATTTCTTTGTATTCTTTGTCGTCTTCCCTCTGTCTTTGCTTTTATTTGTCCTTCTATCTATCTCTTTTCGTGTCCCTCTCTGCCTTGTCTCTTGCCTCTCCTTGTCTTATTATCTCTGCCATTTTTTCCCTTCTCTGCCTAATTCTTTCCCTCGTTGCCTCATTTCTACCCTCCTTTTACGCATCCTCTCTCTCTCTTTTCTTTCCCCATCCTTTGCTCTCCATCTTATCCTCCTTCCACTTCAATCACCTCTACTCTCTTCATCTCCTCCTCCCCATCCCTTCATATCACAGTCTATTCTGTCTTCCACTTCCATATATGTCCAATTTACCGTTTCTCCTGCCTCCATTTCTCCCTTGTTCCACCTTCGCTTCCATTTCCCTTTCTCTAAATTTCCTTCTTTCCGCCTTTGTCTCTCTCTCACCATCTCCATCTCTTCACGTTTCCCTCCTCTATTACTCCCTTTCTGCCTCCATCTCTCCCTCTCTTCCCGCTGCCAGTATCAGATAGCCCTAGTGAGTGGACAGAGGCGGGGCAATAAGTGAGGGTTTGGGACCACTGGATGTAATTGGCAGTCTAGGTTTTCATGGTGTGTCTCAGGACGGCCGGGCGGTGGTGGTTGGATGTCCCGTTAATGTGAAACGACGCATCTCACGCCTCCCCTCTTGCCCTCCTGGCCAAGCTTGGATTGTTTGCCTGGTGCTGGGTTTTGGAGATGTTGATAGACTTGTTATGGGGCCTTTGCACTGATTATGGAAGTGTATAGCTTGTTTATCTCTGTCTTGGGCTTGTATTGCTTGTCTGATTGTGTGTGTGTGTGTGTGTGTGTGTGTGTAGTTATTCAAAACTTATACGAGTGTATGCAGAGGTTTAGCCCAAATGTAAAGGAACTAGCTTGTATGTAATTTAATCTGTATGACTGGATTCCACGGCAAAATTTCCTTCGACGGCTCCTAACTCTTTACTAAAAATGATTGTGCTCAGCCGTACCTTGGAACATCAGTGTGCAGAAATTATTAGGCATTACTCTAGAATACCTGGCGATCGAAACCAGTTCTTCTGAATGTGTCGCTAAGTTACGTCGAACAACACATTCAGGAAGCGAGCGAACTAGCCTCCGTAACTGCATCGAATGCCGTAAGAACCGTAATTCGTAATAGGCGGTGGGGCGATGATGTAGAACGTATTACAAGCACTCTCTCTCTCTCTCTCTCCTATCTGTTAATTCATATATTTATGTCTGTCTGAATTTATATTTCTCTGTCTGTTAGCTATCTTTGTTAAGTCTGTCTATCCACATATATACCGTATCTCATCTATTCCTTCACTTTATATATCTATCTGCCTGTCTATCTATTTCCCCACCGTATCTGCTTTTTCTGCCTGCATGCTTTCTTTATTGCCTGTCTATCAGCCCCTCCAAATATAGCTATCTTATCGATTTGGCAACCGTTCATTGAGACTTGACAGCAAATGAGATGTGTCTGGGGTCCTGTCTGTGTGTATACATGGGCTGTGCAGTGCAGTGACCCGTGGGAGTATTGCTGCGTGGGTGGGAGGGAGGGATGGGGAGAGAGAGAGAGAGAGAGAGAGAGAGAGAGAGAGAGAGAGAGAGAGAGATCTTTTCTCACTTAATGTTTGTCGGAAGGTGAATAAGACAATAAATTGGTTAAAGCTAAATTAATGAGGCCTCAACTAACCAGGCATTAAAGACAGACATCGCTAGAGGAATCCCAGGAGTCAGAAAGAACAGGGAAGGCAAAAAGAGTGCAAAGGAAAAACGAAAATGTTAAGAATGAGAACAGAGCAAGAAGACGACGAAAGAAGGACTATTATTGAAAAGCAGCGAGAGGAATTCGTGGGAAAAAAAAATGAACAGGAAGAAATAAAGATGTGCATGAGAGATAAGCCATCCGTTTACCAAAAAAATGTACTGGTAAATATATAAACGAAACCGACAATTTGAAGAAGGGCTTTGCTAAAAAGGATGGACACCTAAGAGGCAGCGAAAGTAGAGGAGAAAGTAGAATCATGGCGAGGGTAAGTTTAAGAAGAACAAAGACAGTCTTAAAAAGAGTCCGAAGAAACTGAGAGTTGAGGGAGGCAGAAGCGTGAACAAGCCTATCGGGAAGTGAAGAAGTGTGCGATGATGCGAGCAAGGCCACAGGAAAGGAGGAACTACGGGAGGAGGAGTAAAAGCAGGCGAAGGAGTTTTATGAGAATTTTAGCAAGGGAAGAGAAAGAATCGCAGTGGGAGGATGATGAAACGCTAGGAAGGCCTGGAGAAAAGGGGGAAAAATCGAAAGAGGCAAAAGATGGAAGGACGAAACCTGAAGAACGAGAACATGAAAAAGGTAAGACTAATAAAAGCAACATTCGAACGAAGTAGCACGGGCAAGAGGGAATAAGAAGGGGGACAGGATACTAACGAGGAGAGTGAAGAAGTGAGAGAAAGAACGAGGAAGCAAAAGAAGAGGGGGGAATGAAAAAGATGAAACGAGAGGGAACGCGAGAAGAACAGGAAGTAGGAAGACAGAGAAGAAGGAAGAAGTAGGGAGAGAAGAGGAGGAGGAAGGAATGTCTCGTGTCTCCCACCGCAAAAAAGAAAAAAAAAATCAACTGGTTCCACAATATATATTTTTCTTGCTCTTATTTTTTTTTCCCTTACGTGCTCTGGCCGCCTCCAAACCGCAGTGTCTGATGGTACCAACGACCAGAGGCGAAACGGCTCGGAGTGGCGTAGATTATAAGTAAAAGAGAGAGAGAGAGAGAGAGAGAGAGAGAGTTCAACTGACCATGTGGAAAAAAAAAATCAAGGGATGAGTTAACAGGGAAATCAGGTAGTGAAGTTCAAGGAAGGTGAGATATGCCCGGTAGCTACAAGGTCTAGGTTAGGTCTGGTAACTGGATTGCTTAAGCGGCGGAGATACGTAGACGGTGTGTAGTATTCCGGGAACACATTCTTTTTGACGTAGTGGAGTTGGTTGTAGATGGGGAAGCACGTGACTGATTTACTCACGACACTAAACTGAGAGAGAGAGAGAGAGAGAGAGAGAGAGAGGGAGAGAAGCTTAGCTGAACTTGAAATGCAATCACCAAGGTCGATATGGTGACTTGCTTGCGGTCGAGTTTTTTATTCCTTTTTTTCGCGTGCTTTAGTTCACAGCATCCGAGCATATGTAATCATCCAGCGGAACATAATCTCCTTCATCACCGGCGAACAGTTATAAACAGTTTCCTTCTGTTCAGTTAGATACATTCCTACGCTTGTCTTCGTTGCACTGAGTCTCCCTATTTCCCACGTCAAATGTAGGAGTATGCTATGATATTTGCGTATCTTTCGGTTCTGTCGATGACATTTACGGACTACTGACACACACAAGCATAGCCGATACAGCACTTCCAGTTTCAAATGTATCGCTCATCCCACAGACACCCCATCCCCATATGTACTTTGCCAGTATGAGGCATTTAAATCTAGGTACCCTTCTCTCTCGGAGAAGAAGGTCCAGTCTTGCAGTGAACCTGTTATAGAGTGATAGATACGCTAAGTAAAAGTTCATCTACATGGGCAAGGACAAGATATTGTAGGGATAGATAATTTGTCTCTTAGGTGTTGAAGTCTCCATAGGAATGGTACTTGAATCGGTGTTAAAATCTCCTACCATCACGTAGAGTATCGTAGGTCATAGGAAGTGAGGCTAACCGCAGGTCTGTGGTAAAGAGCTTATGTTGTCATCAGGAGTAAGGGGAAAGCACAGGAGAAAGGAAGGACGAGGACAGGATAAGAAAGTCTGATTCAGTTTGGCCTTGAAATCTCCACAGGATAAATACCGTATTCTGGCTGGCATTGAAATCTAGCCAACACATACAGTGGCTTAGGTCATAAAATTGAGGGTTCCCTAAGCTCTGAGATAAAGGTAACTTTTTCTGTGCATATATTAAAGAGTACAGGGAAACAAATGTTATGTAGGCGGAAGACTTGGGTATAATCTCTGCGATATGAGGTCTAAATATGAAAGTTTTCGAGACTAGTTTTTGACAGGATGGTGGATAAACTCGAAATGACAATATCCGTCGACGAAAAAAATGCAACTCCAGCAGAGGGAAAGGACGACCATATATGAATAAGGCCAGCAACAAGAGGGAGCGTGGGAATATTGCATGCAACAAACGTCTGAAGATGCGCGGGAGGAGTGAGGTCAGAGGCGACCTTGATAGCCTCTGCCTCCCTCCCTCCCTCCCGCCTCGCGCTCTGACTTCACCAGAAATCAAGTTCACGTCAAGGATCCGCGTCGGGGGAGGTGGCAAAAAAAGTAAGAGTAGGCTAGAAAATATTTTGATAGCTTCCTGTGTTATTTTCTGCAAACATTTTCCTTTGCTTTGCATTTTAATATTTGGTTGATACACTTTTGCTGTTGATTCTTTTAGCGTATTTAATTTCATTCCCTGTGGTGAATTCTTAGTGTCTTGTGTTTTTCCTCACAAATTTGTGAAAGGAATTCATAAAAGCAACATGTCTAAGACATCAGGAACTTGTTCCCCACCCATGTAAAGTTCTACCCATATTGGTGTAAGGCCTTTTCTTAGTTGATCAGAAGTGAAAAATTTTTAAGAACATATACCGGTACGTATTTTTCTCCCGTTTATTATTACATTGTCAGTATTCACTCTAGATACACTCACGTATGCAGTCACGATATATCACTGTTTGTCGTAGTGTCGAGGTGTTTGTTACTTTTGGTGAGGGTTGTTGTTGTCTTGTGTCGGTCTGGTGTGTAGGCAGATGGTCAAAGTACCCACCTTGTCCGACGCCTGGTGTGGAGGAGGTGGGTGCCGACGCTGCTACCCGTGCGAGTGTCGGAGGAGGAATGGCGTGGAGGCAGTGCGAGGCGGCCCATGTACCGACGGACGGAGCCTTCCAGTTCCTCCCCTCTCCCTCTCTCTATCTTTATCTTTTCTCTCTCTCGCTCCCTCCTCCCCCGCCTCCACTCAATACGTCTGGCAACCCCGTTACTCCTCCTCCTCCTCTTTCCTCTGCTTCTGCTATCACCGGCTGCCAGTAGTTGAGAAGAAGGGGAAACAGCAGGAACTCCGACAAGGGGACTGGGGGACAGTAGAAAGACTGATTTTGAAAGATAGCTAATTCTTACTGTCTTAACGTCAGAGAGCCTGACAGTCGCACGTCTTACAGTAGGCCAAGACTTAAGTATTAGCCACCATTGCCATGGCAGTATATGAATATGTACTTTATGAAGTGGAGGGTTAAAAAGACACGCTGCATACGTAACTACTTGTCTTTAAATTTTGTATGTGTTGCATGTCTTCGTGCCTGTGTGCTGTTCCAGCCTGCCTGCTTGTCTATCTACAGCTCTGCTTGTCTGTCTCCAGCTCCGCTTTTCTGCCTGCTTGTCTGTCTCCAGCTTTCCCTGCCAGTCTTCCAAATTGCTTGTCTGCCTACGTTACTTCCCTCCCTGGGCGGCAGGCAAGCAGACAGGGTGAGGTAAACAAACAGGCATGTAATTAGAATGATTTAGGGAGGCAGGCTGGCTGGCAGAGTGTTGAAGGGTGAGGCTGGCAGGCAGGCAGTGATGAAGGGTGAGGCCCGTATACAGACAGAGTGAGTATAAGAAGGGTGATGCAGGCTAGCATGCTAACAGCCAAGCAGGCAGGCAGAATGAGACAGGCAGGGAGGAAGACAAGTTGAGGTAAATAGACAGATAGGGTTAGAAAGGCAGGCATGCATCCAGGAAAGGTGAGGAAGACAAACAAACATAGTGAGACAGGCAGGCAGGCAGGATGAGGAGACAGGCAGGCAAGGTGAGGAAGGCAGGTTGAGGCAGTCAGACCACTGAGTGAGACATGTAGGTAGGCAGAGTGAGGCAAGCAGGCAGGTAAGGTGAGGCAGGCAGGCAGGCAGGCAGGGTAAGGAAGGCAGGGTTTGGTGGGGTGGCTGGCATCCGGGTTGGTGGTGGAAGGGCCCCGGGCAGACACGTCGTCCGGCCCCGCGCGCTCATTGGCTCCCCAGCTCCACCCCTGGGGGCAGGAGATGACAGTTCCACGACCCCGCTTCTTGTGCCGCCACCCTCCCTCCCTCCCTCCCTCCCTACAGTCCTCTTGTTTCCCTCACTCTGCTTAATCAGCCCACATGGTTTCTTTGATATCCTACCTTTTTTTGTCTTAGAGTACGGCAAATTTTTATTCCATAGTCTTCCTTCTTTTGTGTTGATCATGTTCATCGGTACTCTATGACTGTATTTTTCCATTATCCTTTATTTCCCCTTGCTTTTCTTCTTTTTTAGCTGCCAAACCTCTTGTTTCTCTCGCCTTGCTCTTTCAACGTACAAGGGTCCTAAGATTTTTTTTTAAATTCCGTTTCGTGTCGTAATTTTTTTCTATGGCTTGCCTTATGTTATCTGTCTCTTTCCCTTATTATTTTGTCCATTATTTCTTTTCCTTACCCTGGTTAATCACCGTAATGGGTTCCTTAGATTTTGATGCCATTTCTTACTTTACCTCATCTTCGTGGATCCTTGGATTTTATTCCGTGTCCTTCCTTGTTTTGTCTTCATGGTTCCTTATTTTTTTTATTCATGTCCTGTCTTATTTATTTTCCATGGTTCCGTAGATTTTTTTATTTCATTTCCTGCCATAATTTCGTCTTCATAATTCTTTAGATTTTTTTTCTGTGTCCTACCTTGATTTTTCTTAATTTTTATTGTTCTTGGCTTTCCTCTGTTCATGAAATAAATTATTGTCTGTTAAATTTCTTTTCTTCACCTTCAACATTTCATGCCGTCTGCGTCCCTTACTTTGCCTTGGTATTTATTGCACTGTCCATCATTACATTTATTGCCTGTTTCCTCCCATGTTTCCCCTTTATCATTTCTTTTCCTTTACTTCCTACATTCCCTCCCTTCTAATCAGTCCAACCTGTCCTACTGAATTACATTTCAGTTCAGCGTCCTTTTCTATCCTTCTCTTCATTTTTAAAAATCCTTCCTTTATTTGTATTTTATCATATACCGCCTTTGCTTCCCTGTTTCCCTTTCATATAATTCGTCCAGCCCTTTCCTTAGCTTTTTGCATATATTTTACCTATTTCTTTTACCATCATTGTTTGTTGCTCATGTCTCTTTGTTTCTTCCTTTATTGCGCTTTATCACTGCTATTACGTTTTGTTTGCGAGTTTCTTCATTTACTAGCCTTTTGCTTCCCTGCTGCCCTCCCGTATTTCCAATATACCGGTACCAGGTAAGATTTCCCCTTCCTTTCGTGTTTCCTTTTGATGATCGTTTCCCTGTTGCTGCCATTCCCCCCTCCCCGCCCCCCGCTAATCAGTAGGGACTCAGCAATAGATTTCATTCCATTCCTCCCTAGATTTTTCTTACCTGTATATTTTCCTTGTATTTTCTTCTCTCTTACGTCTCTCCATCATGTTTTTATCCGTCCCTCCAAGTTTATCCAGCCTGTCTATTGAATCTTATTTTCTTTTCCTTTTCCCTATTATTATCTGTTATTTTTTTTTCATCTCTTGTCTGTTCTCTGCTAGTCTGGCAAACCCGTCTTGTATAGAGTATTATATTCTGTTTTCCTTTTATAATCATATAGCATCTTCCTTTTCATGATTTTTACTTTTAACTATAAACATGTTACGTTACTGTCCTTCCTCCTTTCCCTCGCGGCATGTGTCCTTCCTAGCTTGTCTGTCCAACCCGTCTCTCTCTCTCTCTCTCTCTCTCTCTCTCTCTCTCTCTCTCTCTCCATTTTTTTTTAATTGTAGCTTAGTTACCCTTCTTTTACTTTACTTTTTTTTTTTAATTTCTTGTTTGCTCATTTCAGTTGTCTGTATTTCGGGTCTTTTTCTTTCACATTTTTATCTTACAGTATATTTCTGCTCCATAACCCTGATTGTATAGGTTGTGTTAATTCTTTCACTTCTTTAACGAATAGCAACAAATGCGTACCTACTTCACTATCAGGCCTCTCAAGCAATTAAAAGAGAGTGAGAGGGAAAGAGAGAGAGAATCGTCGGGTAAGTAGGAACGAATTACAATGGAAATCGTCACATGGTACTGAAGGGGTTATAGAGAACTTACGTTAACCCTTTCTCAGCGACAGAACTCCGCGAAAATTGAATAAAATCGTCTGGCGGAATGATGAATGGATGAAAATAAAAACCGCATTGCAGAGATAACCTTTTTCATACAGACTTTCCCACAGCCCTTTCTCCCTTCTTCCTGTCTCTCCTCTCCCTCCATTCTCACCCTTTTCATCTCCCTCTCTTTATCCCCCTTTCGTGTCATTCCCCATCTTTCTTCACCTCTTTTCTTTTGTCCTGTCTTCTCCCATATCGAATTCTCTCTCCTTTCTTTTCTTCACTCTCATTTTCCATTCTCATCTCCCACTCCCTTTTTCTTCCCCTGCCTCTCTGTCTCACCTTTTCTTCCCTTCCCTCTCGTATTCCAATCCCTCTCCCTTGCCCTCTTTCTTATCATTTTCTCACCCTCCCTCATTTCTCCCTTCCTTCGCCCTTTCCTCCCGTCATACCTGCCTCCCTCCTCCCTTTCTCCCTCCCTTTCCTCTTTCCCTCTTCCCTCCATATTTTCCTCCCTTCTCCATACTCTCCCTACCTCCGTCCCTCTCCCACCCCCCCAGTTATGACGTCTGGTGGTGTGGGCACTGTTATCTCCCTGATGTAAGGCTCGCTCCTACTCTCACTTGCAGGGGGAGAGAGAGAGAGAGAGACTAAACGATGAAGGTCTGTTGTTTTAATGTACATGTAACAGATAAATGAATACATTAGATAGGCAGATAGATAAATGAGAAAGATAAACAGAGGGGAGAGACGACGAGTAACCCCTTCACCTCTCGGGGTTTCTCCTAAGCTTAATAAAATCATAAATAGTTGCCAGGAATGATTAAAAAAAAAAAAAAAGGGTGTCTGGGTGCTCAAGGGGTTCAAGGAATAAAAGAGGGAAAGGGGCGTAAAGGAAAAGGGAGAGAGGGGTGAAAAGGTTGATAAAGGAGAGAGAAGGAAAATGGTACTGAGAAGGATGGAGGGATGCCAAAAGAAGAAAAAGGGGGGAAAAGAAAGAGGAATGGTAATAACTGGAGAGGTAGAAAGGAAGAATAAGGAAGTACTGGAGAAGACGATAGCACGAAGAAAAAGGCATGGAAGGAAGGAGTCAAAAGTGAGAGAGGGAAGTTTGGAAGAAATAATAAACGAGAGAGAGAGAGAGAGAGAGAGAGAGAGAGACAGACAGACAGACAGACAGACAGACAGACAGAGACGGTGAAGGTCCTTGGTTTGCATATGCATACCAGAGAGAGAGACTAGACGATGTATGTAGATCCAGTCCAGGTACTCGCACATGCAGAAGTGCATGTGTGTGTGTGTGTGTATTATATATATATATATATATATATATATATATATATATATATATATATATTTTATATATGTATGTATGTATGTGTATATATATATATATATATATATATATATATATATATATATATATATATATATATATACATATTTTATATATGTATGTATGTATGTGTGTATATATATATATATATATATATATATATATATATATATATATATATATATATATATATATACAGTATATATATGTACCGCGTGTACATAGCGAGATAAATAGATAGATAGTAGATAGATAGATAGAAAAAGAGAGATATGGATAGTGTGTGTGTGTGTCTAGGGTCACTGCAGCATTTTATTTACCCAGCATTTGTCTTAGCCTTGTCTTTGCGTTGAGGCAGGAGGTATTCGGGCACAGCAGAAAGACTACCAGGATAAGACAGGATGTTGTAAGTGCTGCTTTAAGGAACACACACACACACACACACACACACACACACACACACACACACACACACACACACACACACACACACACACACACACACACACACACACACACACACACACACACACACACACACACACACACACACACACACACACACACACACACACACACACACACACACACACACACACACACACACACACACACACACACACACACACACACACACACACAGTTCTTAGTTGCTTCAGACGTCTACTACTTCGAAATTTTGATTACATGGTTAGTTAAGCTGATTCTCATTAGTTTTTGCAGTTGTCCCGAGAAGAGGTAAAAAAGATAATCTTGATCGTAACTATCTTGGTCTGTATGAGAGAGAGAGAGAGAGAGAGAGAGAGTATGGAGAGTGGTGATTGAGGATAAAATGCCAAAAGAATGTATTGGAGATTTTTATTTGACAAGAGGTAGAAAAAGAAAGTGAAAGATTATGAGTGAGTGATTTGGTGGGTGTACAAATGGTATGGTTGGAGGGTTTTGTGGATGAGCAGATTTTTTTTCTTTTTTTGCCAACGAATGATAAAGAAAGGAAGGTCGAGAGGAACTTACAAGCCTAGTTCAGTTCTTTGACAGGTTTTTAAGTTGGGTTCTTTTTATCTTTGGACGATTTTATGCACCTAGCTGAGAAATGTTATAGTTTATGGATTCACTGTCATCTATTGCGAGTTGAGGCGTCTTGTTGTTGACCCGGAAAGACATACACACAGATAGATAGATAGATAGATAGATGGATAGAGGTCGGTAGAAAGATAGGTAAATAGATAGATAGATAGAAAACCAAAAATGTGTACCCTGGCCTGACTAGAATCTTTTCCCTATCCAGCATATGGTAAGGTTGTCTTAATACTAACACTGCAAGTCTTTCTGGAGATAATAATTTCTAACCCCTTCACTATGAGAGGGTCATTCCAAGCTGAATAAAATCGTCTGTTCGATAACCAGAGTAAAAGAAGAAATACAGGTCGGAATGAAATGGCTAAGAGAAATATAAGAAAAAAGAATCAGTAGGCAAGGGAGACGCTGGTAATGTTAAGGGATAGGAATTCAGAAGTTGGCAAGGATAAGATTGATGGGATGACTGGATCTTAACGGAGGTTCCTGGTGTAAATGAAACCTGAAATGCCTTGGTAAACCTTGGCTGAAATGGGGCTTGTGTGTACTGATTATTTGAAGGAGGTAACAGCCGGTCCTGTATTATAACCCTTGCGAAGCGTAGGGCCCCGAGGCTAGGCTTACATAGTCCAAAAAAAATTAAACCTCCACACTCCGAGAAGAATCGGCCAAACCTGTATAACTCCTCTGGTGGTAGTAGGAGTATAATTAACAGAGTGGCGTGGAGTTGAGGTTAGATGATAGGTCGACTCACTGGTGTGGAAAAATAAAAATATAAAGGAGATACGGTTGTGCAGAGATAGTCAAGTGTGAGAGATACAGATATGAAGAGATGGGTAAATACGGGAAGGATCCTGTATAGGTTTGGAAAGATGGGTAAACAAGCAAGATACAGTCATAGAAAGATAAGCAAATGAGGGAGATATAAGTGTGGACAACTAGGTGAACGAGTTAGATACAGGCATGAAAAAAATGGGTAAACTAGGGACATAGAGAGGTAGTGAGATAGGTAAATGGGGACTATGCAAGTATAGAAATATTGGTAAACGAGGGAGAGACAGGGAAATGAGGATGATGCAGGTGTAGGAAACTGGTAAACGAGGAAGATACAGGTGTGGATAGAGTAGTAAATAAGGGATATAAAGGTGACGAGAGGTAGGTAAATGAAGGAGACATTAGTATGCAACCTCTTTATTAACACTTCCGTATACACAGCCTCCTTATTAATACTTCCGTGTATACACTCTCTCTCTCTCTCTCTCTCTCGTGTGTGTGTGTGTGTGTGTGTGTGTGTGTGTGTGTGTGTGTGTGTGTGTGTGTGTGTGTGTGTGTGTGTGTGTGTGGTGTACTGTATTATGGCCACTTGGATGCAATCACGTGTTTTTCACTCTGTCCTTGCAATCCTCAGACGACTTTCCTCAGATGAATAGAGATTTTGGAGCAATTGGGGTTAGATTTGACCTTCACTAAATCTCTTACAGTGAGAGATGTCCCTTGAGCTAAATACACTCGTCTGTAGGTAGAAATAATCAAATAAAAAAAAGAAGCTGCGGTATTGAAGGGCTTATAGAACGTAGTTGGCAAGAGGGGTTAGATGAAAGCAGAATTTGTGTCAACATTTAAGGATAATTTTTATGTGTCTGTTTTGGTGCTCTCCTCGAAGGTTAGCTTTTGTACGTAATAAATGGGTTCTCCGGTTCAAAGTCTCTCCCTTTTCTCGAGAGTCCGTATAACTGAAGATCGCACTGGAGGAGATGAAGCAGAACTGGTAACCATTAGACTTCATTATCTAGACAATTTTTTTGAAGGTTGGCTGTGTATTCACTGATCCCTTCAGTCCGATCAGTTTCTCTTAACCCTCATCGGTGCGAGAGGTTTATTAGAAGTAGAGAACAATCGTGTGAAGATAGAATATGATGCAGGAGTAGTTAGCTTTGTGAAATGGATAACGGAGACTTCCTAACCCCGTGACTACGAGAGATCCCATCTACGCCAAAGATAATCCCCCGAGGTTATCCAGAATGTAACAGGAAATTCATCATTGTATTAAAACTGTTAAGCCGAATAGCCTTCTGTTGGTAAAATGAGTATCAGTAAAGACTTCATCATAGAAAAGGAATCAAATGTAATGTTAATGTACATTTTTCTGGTATGTAATTAATTAAGAAACATGCTGGAGGAAATGAAGGCAAAACTGGCAAAAATAATTCCACTAAACATCATCGTGGAGGCTGGATGTTTCTGGATGCATGGTTTTAAAATTTTTTTCCTGTTGTGTTTAGTAATTTTGCTTGTGTGTGTCATTGAAGAATATTTAGTGTGGTTGGTGCAGGGTGACATGGAGCCACGTTATACTCCTGCATTATGATGAGGGCTGTTTCAGTTCCTTCTTGCCACCGCTGAACGAAGTTATTATGCTTAATGAAGAAGTTTTGAAGTGGAGGAAATAGAAATTTCTCTTAAGGAGAACAACTTTTCTTTTTTTTTCCTCTCATTTTTGCAGTGGTCAGGAGAGTGTATTTAGTTCAGAGAGAGAGAGAGAGAGAGAAGCATGACAGAGGTTGAGTGTGTGTGTGTGTGTGTGTGTGTGTGTGTGTGTGTGTGTGTGTGTGTGTGTGTGTGTGTGTGTGTTTCTTGTGTGGCGTCATGAGCGGTTATTGTGCCATGTTTTCATTTCACTAGTCTACAGTCTCCAAGAATGTGTGTAGGAGAGTGGTGATAAGTACACGTGTTAAGCATGTTGGTTACCTTGACCTACTATATCCATTAACTTCATTTTGGGAGGACTTTTATCATTGTTTCGTGTTACCATCAGAGGACCTTAATCAGTTGAAAAGAAGGACCTCTTTTGACGAAGTGGATTAAATATTTTTGTATAAACATGTGTTGAGATTTTGAAGGTCGTCTTTTGTGTTATAAATATTTTCACTCTTTCAATTTGTCTGTCGTCTCCAAAACTGTGTACAAGACACTGAATGTACTCGTAAATACCAGTGGTAAGTATGTGGGTTTCCTTGACGTACCGTAATATTTGCATTATGTCTAGTAGCTGTATTGTCTGACATTTTTTTTATTACTTTATTTTGTAGTACTTGATTATGAATGTTTTCGCCAGGATCCTTTTTTTCTGGTGCTTTATTATGTTTATTGGTGACAAAAGATCAGTTGTCGTGGTGATAAGATGGTCTGGCGGTAGCAGCAGTAATAAAAATATGACGTTATCATAGTATTCGTGCGTGTTTATAAAGATGGAGGAGATAGAGGAACAGTTGCTTGCGCACAAAAGTACCCCTTGCACATCCGTTTTCAGATGGTCTTTCTCAGGCTTTTACACATTCAGACAACCTTGCTTACCGTAGAGGACACAGCCTGTAGTGAAGGGGTTAAGTAAATACGAAAGAAATGGCTAGTGACGGGGATAAGTAAAAATGAAAAGGAAAATGGCTATTTCCCCCCATTTCAATAGTTGACATGGGAATAGTTATCAGTGCAAAACAGTGAACTATCCGTCTAACCTCACACATATTTCTTCTGTGGTCATCTGTCCCTTTGATGCAGCAGTGTGTACTGAGTTTTTGGTATCCCTCATTTTTATCGCAGACTGTTTCAGGCAGGTAAAGAAAAAGGGGGGTTGGGGTAAATCTGAACATCTCATATAGCGTATGTTCGTTATCTTTTTAAAAATAGTTTATATAGGAATATATACTTTATGCATAAAAGTAAACCGTCTGAATTCCTTTCGCCACATCCTTCTCAGGTGATCTGTCACAAGCATGAGAGAGAGAGAGAGAGAGGAGGGGTGATCAAATATCGCGTCTGTCTTCATTATCCCTCGGGTGGGTTATTGCTGCTATGGGAATAGTTATTTCTACATAAAAATAAGCTGCCCACTGCCACTCATTCACATACCTTTGCTTGTGATTTATCCCAATTATACAATACAAAAATCGAGTTTACGCATCCTGTAATTACATGCATCCCAAGTTTGTCATTAAACAGAAGAATTATTTATGCACATGAAATAATACTATCCACCTTATCTAATCCACATACCGTCTGGATTATAATTATGTTACAAGCACGTGAAGGAAAGACCGAAATATCCTGATTGTGTTACCCTTTCCGTGTGTGGTTGTTCATTTATAGGCTTGTTTAGATTATCTGGCAAAAGCATGCAGGCATGAATAAATCAGTAAATCAGACTTGTAAGAAAACGAAGGCTAAACATTCAGTCTTCGTTGTCTCTGAAGCTTATTACTTATAATGCTGTTCATTTTTCACTATTTTACTGTATTGGGCGGAGGAAGAAGAGCCTGTGTTGCGTTTTGATTTTCCGGGGGAAAAAACGCTTATTATTTCATCTGTTATCGCTTTCTCCTTAGAATCCAACATAATCATTTTATTGTATATACTATATCTATCTATCTATCTATCTATCTATATACACACTGTAAATAAATTGATTGATTGAGAGATAGATGGGTAAATGAGTTCTGCATTCTTTTCCTCTGCGTTGGGGGACTGTATTGACAATATAATTATCCGTGACTTAAAAAAACGCGGTTGTTTTCGTTATCTTAAAGTGTGTTATCTCTCGCTGCTTAGAGTACAATATTTTTTTATTTGGCTTTTTATTTTTATTTTTTTTTTACGTTGTGGGGGCTGTGTTACGGTACAGTTATCCGGGTCTGTCTGTATTTGCCTGCTGTGTTTGCGAAGCTGTAACTGCGTCGGACTGTTAGCTAGGTGGCTTTAGCGTGTCTGCTGACTCTGTTTTCCTAGCTTTTGGTTGCGTTTTACTGGATAGCGCTCTCTTTTTCATTGGGCTTCGCCCTTTCGTTTTGCATCCTGTCTTGGGTTGTATCCTTTTCTTTCGTTTTTGTTGTCTCTCGGGCATGTCACTTCCTTTCTGTGATCATTCGTTTTTCATAGCATTTTTCCTCGTGTTTCATCCTATCGTGCTTTCATCTCCAATATCATGTTCCCCTATTACATACTTCATTTTTCGCTTGCTGTTGGTTTAGTCCTCTTGGGTACCGCTCCCCTTTCTCTGTGTTTTGTCGTTCTTTTTGTGTGTGTGTGTTTTTTTTTTTTTTTACCTTATCCTTTGCTTTCATCTCCTCCCAGCCTTTCTTACATCTTTTCTTTCGCCACTTCAACATTCTATTTTATTTCATGTTGCATGTCTTTAACGTGTTGTTATTCCTTGATGCTGTATTTAATGCTGTGTTATTCCAGTCTCATTTTACTTTGCTTAATCCTTTCACTGGTTCTCCTTGTATCCCTCTCTCCTCCTATCTTGGTCTTGTCATGCCCTTATTTTTCTCCTGTTTCACGTATTGCTTCATTATATTGTTACCTTCCATTTTTTGTATATTATTCTTTTTCGTGCGCTTCTTTCTGTTGCTGACAACTGGGCCGTATCTTATTCTTTTCGTACCCAGTATGTGAAAAGTATGTAGCTTTTGTAATGGTCATGTCGGTAATACTGAATTTGACCCAGTACCTTTATTTTGCTTATCGCCCCCCCCCCCCTCCGCGTTTATAAGCATTTTTTTTCCAGCCCTTCGTTTACTCATAGCTTTGCATACCCAGCCTCCAGAGTGGCTGGGGTGTTCGTGCCAGGTCCCCCTCCCCCCCCCCCTTTTTTTTTTTTATGCCGCACTATTTTCGGAGTCAGCTGGGGTCACTGGACTTTGCCTCAGTCGCGTCATTAGTAGAATGTTAGCTTAAGTTGCAGACCTCTTCTCAGCCATGCTCTCTTTTTGCCCTGTTAATTCCTCGTGATCCTACTTCTGTTTTGTGTAATCTTTGCATGTCATCACTTTACTTGGACTTTCATTTCCCTTGGCTTTAGTTGTAATGTGTCTTCATCTTGCCTGTCACCTCTGTCTTCGCGTGTGTCTTTATCTGTTCTCTTATTTCTCATGGTCCTGCTTCTAATGTGTAGCTATCTTAGCTTCTAGCCCAGAATAATAAACCTAAGTTGGCTCAGTGCATTAAAAGGATTAATTCTACCTTTTTCCCAATGAGCAATAGCCAGTTGATGGACACTAACAAACAGACTCTCGATTAGGTACCTTTACTTTCTGACCAATGGCATGTCCTCCTGCAAAGTAATACCGTCAGGATCTGTAACCTAAATAAAATGTCGGAATAAGTCTATAGCTGTGAGGAGTTCAATCAGGAGAGTATTTATCCTGTTGCTTCTAGAGCTGGTCTCAGCAGAACAGAATACGTAAACTAGTTTAACAGCGACAGGTTTTAACTGCTGTTAAATCATGTGTTACAATTTCCAATAGGTGCCTAAATTCGTCAGGTTCTTGCTTAAATAAAATACGTACGAGAGTTCATACCAACGAAAAAGCTAGTCCAGAAAATTATGAGTCCGTTGACTCCTGTAATTACCTTCAGGTGAATAAAATCGCCCCGCTCAGGTATGAATGAAATACCTGAGTTTATACCAGGGGAACGGTTAATCAAGAAAGTTTATAGTCCTTTGACTACAGGAATGTAATCGTCCGGTAGTAGTGTTAACATGATTGAAATACCTGAGCAAATATATATATATATATATATATATATATATATATATATATATATATATATATATATATGCAAAATTTAATCCTTACACTGCAAAGGTTTACCCTACTTGGGGAAAAGCCTTTTCTTTTCTTTTCTTTTTTTTTTTTCTTTTAACCCGAGTATATACCGGAATAAGTCGGGTTTATACTGGAATAAGGGTTAACAAACACGGAAGTTGAGGGAGTCTGGTCTGTTTCCATTCTTAATCCCCTCCACAATCTTCCCCATCATCATCATCATCATTATCATCCTGCTTCTGACCACTGTCTTCCTCCTGCCTTTCCTCATCATCATTATCATCCATCTCCACCCATCTTCATTGCCCTCACTAACGCCTCCACAGCTTCCCCTTCTTCAACAGCTTAACAACCTTCCCCTTGTCGACCAACATTACCACCATACACTTCTCAGCCTATCTCTCCCCCCCCCCCTCCCCCGCACCTCATCCCCCACCTCATTACCTCTCCATAGCGGTAAGGAAGTAAATGCGTCCTTGCCCCCACCCCCTCCGCCTTGCCCGCCTCCCCCCTCCCCATTGCTGCCAATCCTTCTTCCCTCATCCCCCCGAACTCCCTATTCTTCCCCATTGTCATTCGCTCGCAGGGGATGTCTTCTTGGATTTCAAGTCATTTGCTCTTCGGATATTCAGCGTCATCTTTTACCATGTTCTGCTTGGCATTCCATGCTCTTTTATCGTGCATCTCTTTCCTCTGATTTCTGACGATTCATCCATCCCCCTCCTCTCTCTCTCTCTCTCTCTCTCTCTCTCTCTCTCTCTCTCTCTCTCTCTCTCTCTCTCTCTCTCGAATTCCCTCAGTTCCATGTCTTTTCATCCCTGATGTCCTTTTTCACTATTTTATCTTATTTCTGTTCCTCCTTATCCACTGTGCCATCCTACTTCTTCATCTTTTACCCTACTCAGCATTCTCAGTATGTTCTCTGCTAGTTTTACACCCAGTTTCTTCTATCCAGCACCTCTACCACGCTGGTATTAGATTCTTGCAGTCTCCGCTTTGTCCGTTCTTTTTCCCTCGGCTTCTTCTCAGCTTTCATCCATCTTCTTCCCTCTCAGCGTGTGCACTGCCATTACTAAATTCTAATACGTTCACGTCTTTAATGTGAAATTCGTGCAGGCCCTCCTTCTCAGCTCACACCTATCTTCTTACCCCAGTATCTGTGCAGCTGCCATTTATCTCTTCCCCTGCTTCTTTTTTTGCGTCTTCTCTGTCATATTTAATTTTCATTGTCTTCGCTTCCACGCTTCCTTTCCTTCTTTTTCCATTAACTCCGCCCATCTTCTTGCTCTCTTTTAGTTCCCCCTTACATCTCTTCTCTCATTCCCCTTCTCCCCACCCTTTATGTTTCTAGTCTCCTCCATCTTCTCTTCCCTGATAAATCCTTGCAATCCCCGCTTTCCCCCTTCTTTTTCTTTACGTCTGTCATTACCCTTCACCCAACATCATCTACTCCACACTTATTTCTCTTCGCTCATTTTGTGTCCACCATCTTTTTTTTTTTTTTTAGCCCTCCTCTTCCATTATCTTCTTAATACTGATTCCTTGCACGTTGCCCATGTTACCTTCTTTTTTCATTTTTACTATATACTATTCATCTGTCTAACCCCAACTCCCAGTTTATCCCTCTTTTCTCTTTTTCTTTCTCCTCTCGTCCATCTTCACTCCCTCCCTCCCCTCATCCATTTTCTCCCCCTCCCTCCATCACCCTCACCCTGCTACTACTGTTACTACAAGGACCATAAAGACTGGCGAGTATTTTTCGAGGTAGGTGTGGAATCTAAATATAGCTCTCTGTCAGCCGCTTTCCAGAGGCCCCTCACAAGGATGTGTGTGTGTGTGTGTGTGTGTGTGTGTGTGTGTGTGTGTGTGTGTGTGTGTGTGGAGAAATGTGTGATGAGTCCGGATGCATGGGTGAGTGTGGGCAAGTGTGGGTGTAAGTACCTTCACCCAGCAGGTATGTGGAAGGAATGTGGAAATGGGACTATGGAATGTGTATGCGTGAGTGAACTGGTGTGTGTGTGTGTGTGTGTGTGTGTGTGTGTGTGTGTGTGTGTGTGTGTGTGTGTGTGTGTGTGTGTGTGTGTGTTTGCGTGCGTTCTGACGTGTGTGTGTGCGTGTGTGTGGTTTGGTGTGAGTGTGGGAGCCTGGGGGTGCGTGAGAATGACAGTGTGTTTGGAAGAATTATGCAAATGAGGCCGAGTGCCATAATAACTATAATGATAGAGACGGGAACAATAACAGGCACAGGACAAACTGAAAGGAGGATATATGTTCGGCAACCTATAACCGTCTGTATCTTTATGTGAACAATTTTTTACTGGTTGTTTGCATCTGTTTGTGTATAATTGACTGTATCTGTAATATATCTGTATGTACCATCTCTGTTTTCGGTGTATCTGCATTTATGTGTCTCTGTGTCTAAGTATCCAACTATGTCATCCATGTTATTTATTAGCTTCCAATTTATCAGTATTTATCCAACTTTTATCTGTCTATCTGTCTGTCTGTCTGTCTGCCTCTTGCTAGAGGCTTAGGCCAGAGTTCATCCTGGGTGTCCGTGACCAAAACATCAACAAGATCTTTGTCACACCTCATCGCTAATCCCTTCAACCTCTCCAAGTCATCTTCCTTCATATGCATTGGCCCCTGTAATTTCACCTAGTTATTGGTCGTAATATCCTTATTCTCACCTCAGTCTTTCTTTTATAGACTATCTTGTAATGCAGTTCATGCTCCTTGCAGTAAGAAGCATGCAACAAAACAAATAGTTTTGTGGTCGTTTAACGTCTCCAGTCAGAGGGCAGAATTTTCATGCAGTTCTTGTAGCCCGTGAACGATTTGCTTCAGATTAAGAGAGCACCGTTGTGAAGATGCTAATGGAGGGTGTATGTAACTCCTCCAATCGAAGCATATTTTCCAGACCAAGTAAAATCGATTGGTGATGACAAGAATAAACGTTTTCGGGCTGAGCGGATATAACTTCATGCACGACTTATGATATGGCAGTGATAATAACTATAATTAAATATAACGTTAGAAATAATGATGGTATTTGTAAGCACTGAAGCCGTTAATATGTCATAATTAGATATAACAGGTAAAATGGCCATCTGCTTACATAGCCTGGCTGACAATAACAACTTCCTTGATAACAACAATAACTGGCCGTAATCAGGGCTATTAAGTCTCCAGCTGAGACAAGCCGCCATTAACTCCAGTTCTTAAATACGCCGTAAAAGCAAGATAGCGTATAATTAAAGTATCGTGGACTCAAAAAAATGGCTTCTCATGTGCAGGTGTTATCCAGAGTGCATTGGTAGTGGCAGCAGTAAGAAGAGCATCGTTCGGCTGCAACAGCAACAAAATACAAGACGTCAAGGTGCTCACGAGATTAATTAGCCTTTTCTAAATTCATTAGTATAAAAAGTCTGTACAAAGTTACTTCTATTACGAAGACTTATTTATTTATATTTATTCATTTACTTATTCATTATTATTATTATTATCATTATTATTATTATTATTATTATTATTATTATTATTATTATTATTATTACTGTGATGATTATGATGATGGTGATGGAAACTTCCACCAAAAAATTTTGTTATTGGTTTGGTTCAATTATCTGTCTGTCAGCAGTATAATCGAAAAAAATTGTATATACTGGATGGACCTGCACTAAATTTGGTGTAATGGTTGAAGACTATTCTAGAAAGAAGTGGTTAATATTGGTGAAAATAGACCAAAGGTCAAGGTCAGAAGAAGGATGGTGCTGCGCGCGTGCGTGTGTGTGTGTGTGTGTGTGTGTGTGTGTGTGTGTGTGTGTGTGTGTGTGTGTTTTATCTGCAACCGTCAGGCAATGTTATTCAGTTAAGGAGAGACCCTCGTAGTTAGGATTAAAAGGAGTCCCTTCAGTATCTTAATATTATTAATATTTCATTTATTCATTAATTTTTACTTTTTTTTCTAGTTCCTGCAGTATCTTGATAATATTTCGTGTATAAGAGTCACTGATTTTTACCTGTTTATTATTATCGTTTCCTCCAGACAGTGTATTGGTACGGTCAGGCGATTTTATGATGCTTGTAGTGATGAACTTAGAAAAGGTTCATTAATCTTAGAAAAGGTTCATTAATCTTGGCAGTACCTTGACGTCTTGTATTTTGTTCCTGATGCAGTCACACGATACACTTCTCGCTGCTTGTACCACCAAACGATATTTTTCAGTTCAAGAGTTACAGCCTGCTAGTGACGGGTTTCAAATTGCATGAATTCTTATTAACCTCTGTTATGCAGGTGTGAGTCAGTGTGCAGTTATGAGCTAATAGGCACATTGAACCGCCACACTCTTTACCCGAATTGCCGCTCTGTTTTGATCACTTCTGGAAAACCAATTACATAGATTACGGTGCGATGCCTTTCTTCTCTTCTTTTTTTTTTTCCAGCATGCCTGCCGCTCTCCCTTTCCTTCGTAACTGGGGGGCCAGTAATTTAGAGCCGAATTGGGGGCGTGGGTGTTTTAGTGTGAATGTAATTGGCGGTGTTGGCTAGACGAGGGTATAATTCCTTCACCTTAACTGGGTGGAGTATTTCGTCATTTTCATATTATTTCCCTTATCTTAATGGCAGGAGAAGACAGAAATGCGGCTCTTCATTATTTTCACACAGCACTTCTTCGTGACTAGTGCCATATACCACTTTAATCTCGTTTCGGCTCAGCATTCGAGATAGAGAGGTGGCAATTTTAAACAGATGTTTTAGCTTAGAGGTAATTAGAGAAACTAGGAAGAAGAGGGGGAGACAGTGGTTATTGGCTGGGTGACTTACGAGGCTAAGAGAGAGCCGGTGATGTAATTGGTAGTTAGTGCACAAATTACCACCCAAAAATAGGGCTGCTCATTGCGTAGTAGGAGAAAGAACATTATAGAAAAAGGAATTAGATGAGGGGTACTGTGTAGAGCTGAACTTTTCATTGCTTCCTTATTTTTTGTCCTGTGTGTGTGTGTGTGTGTGTGTGTGTGTGTGTGTGTGTGTGTGTGTGTGTGTGTGTGTGTGTGTGTGTGTGTGTTGTAAGCTATATTCAGCTTTTAAAAGAAATTATATAAAAAGTTTAATTTGGAGGAACTGTGTGAATTTGGATGAACTTTTAATCTCTTCGTCCTCCTCCCACATATATTTTTTATTCGCGTAATTGGATTCCCTGGCATGAAGTGGCTTGCATTCTCCATCCTGAAGGTTTTGGCGACAGGACGTTGACTCCTTTGTGTTGAAACTTAAGGCTTTCATGTACCTAATTACTTTGCTGGATTTACGTGCGTGCTTGTAAGTGTGTACGTGCTTGTGTGTGTGTGTGTGTGTGTGTGTGTGTGTGTGTGTGTGTGTGTGTGTGTGTGTGTGTGTTTTGCTGGGGTTTTTGGTTAGCTTCTGTTGTTGGCATCTTGTTTGCTTTGGTCATTTGTTTCTAAAGGGTTTACAGTCTTTATCGGGCTGTTTTTCTTTCTCTGGTTGCTTGTATGTTGTCTTTTATTGCTGGGGTTTTGGTTTGTGTTCACTGTTGTGCCCATTTTTTTCTGGGTTTTGATTTCCTTCCTTTGCTGAAATCTTTGTACTGAGGTGTTCATTCAAGTGTTTAAATATTCTTTAGATGTTTTGAGGATTTTCTTAAGCTTAACGATTGGTTCAGAGTGTGAGTACAATAATTTCACTCCAGGTTTAAGGTACTTGCGTTTGACACTTCGTTGCAGGTTGCTAATATTGTTGTTCTCCCATTTTTCCTCCTATTCTTTTTTTGGAGTTGATATTGGGCATGACCTGCACACGTTCATAACCTTATCGAGGTTTATATTTAGACTGACACCTGATGATTTATTTACCTGAGAGAAGTCCTTGCCGTCACAGAGTCAGTTAGTTCTATCTTATTTAACTCCTTTCCTGCTGCGGATGCTCTTTTTCTTTTTCTTTTTTTCTGAGGTTGATCTTCCTATTTCTCCCGTCTTTCCTGTCACTACTTAATGCTTTTCTTTCCGTTACAGGTGGCTTTACATTGAGTGACAAGCCAAATGGTTTCCTGTTAGCCAAGAAACCATTTACAACGCTGGGTGGTAACCATATAACCAAACCATACGTGCTCTCTCCGTGTCAAGTGGGTTGGTGGAGGGTTAGTGCCCCTCCTTGTAAAACAAATAACTCAGAGTCAAATGGCCACCCCGTACGGGATCATGGCGTCTGGCAATAGATAGATAGAGATAGATAACGGATGACATACTCTAGCTGGGAGGTAACCTAGCATTCAGGGAGTTAAATTCTGTCTACATTAATTCCTTCTCCGTGGACGTTCCTCGATATTTGATTCATGCATTCCCCAGACGATTTAGTTCGTGAGAGAAGTCCCTGCAATTAAAATTTAGATATACTCTACACCAGATGATTTAAGTGAGAGAAATCCCAGTAGTTAAAGTTTAGATATACACCAGACGATTAGTGAGAGATATCCCATTAGTTAAAAACCTAAACTATTCTCGTGTAACCCATTCCTTGCCCTGGACACACTGAGGTATTTTATGCAAGCTGACACCTCACGACTTTGTGCAGGTGAGAGAATTCCTAGCGGTGGAGGGGTAATTGTGGTGCTAAAAGGTGAGAGGTGAAGGTCGAGAGGTCGCACTTCCCATAGGCCTCTGGCTGGTGGATTAGGTACTGCTGGATTCCTAACCTTAACCCCTGCAACCCAAGGACCTTGTTTATGCTTTATTCTTGCTGGTGCCAGACGACTGTGTTTAGCTTAGATTATGTGACTGTACTCAGAGATGTATTACCTTTCCTATTTCTGTTAGTTTTAGAGGCTTCCATTCTGCATGCAAGAATTTTTTTGTTTTACTTAACTGAAAGAGATAACGACTTCATTAACCCCTTCCATACGAGATACTTTTCAAAAGTTTTATAGCGTTGTCTAATACTGTAGTGCACCTGCTCTAACCTGACAGATATTTCTAACCCCCTTCAGCTCGTTTGATGGCCAGGTGTTGTCAGTTCGGATGATTTAGCTAGTAATCAAGGAGACTTATTACTATCTCATAACTCGTTGATTTTGATGTAACCACGACTGACCATTTAAGTTAGGAGACTGGCCCAGTTCCTTCAGATAAAAACAAACCGAGTATTGAAAAAATAAACTACAAAAAGGACTTCATAATATTAACGGAATTAACAGGGGACGTTCGATGTAACCTTCATAAACAGCTTCAGTACAAGAGATTATTCGTAAGTTAAAGGAAATCGTCGGGAGTAGCAAGAATAAAATGAAAAGGACGTCATCAGGCTAAAGTGGTGTGAAGAGCCACCTCGCCCTCTCCTTGACCCATAGCAATTTTGTGTGTGTGTGTGTGTGTGTGTGTGTGTGTGTGTGTGTGTGTGTGTGTGTGTGTTTAGGTGAAGGGTCTAGAGAAGTAAATAGGAAGATCACAAGTGACGAGTAAGCCAGGTCCAGAGATGTACTTTGGTGACATCGTTTGTGTTCTAGCCCTCTTCATCATCACAGTTATTGTTATATCCTGTATGTATTGATTTCTGGATCACGAATTCGGATGGCTAGTTACGGAGGTACTAAAAAAAAAAAAACGCAAGAATTTACCTTTGATTTGTCTTAACGCCATTCTAGTCCCTGTTTCCTCAACAACAACAACAATGATAATAATAATAATAATATTAATAATAATAATAATAAAATCGTTATCCGTATGCGCGATGAACGAAACTCTTAACTATACCTTTTTGGATTATCCCGTATGATTATTCTTAATGAAGAAGAAGGGATCATTATTTATATTTACAGAAGTAGGGCATACAGTGCAGTATTTCAAAACGCTTCGTGTGTTTCAAAATATATAATACCGAGATTAACGCTACTTTCATTGTTGACTATGCCTTTTTTTTTTTTTCTGGTCAAGATTAGTCATGTGTCGTCTGTAGGAAGACGTAGTTACAATTGGTGTGACTAGAGTGATGGAGGTTATTTGTAGGCGAAAGAGATGTTTCGGGGAGTTTCAGCTTAGGTAAAGTTTATGTATATTTTAATTATATTTGTGTATTTTTTTCGCTGTATATTTTGCTTTTTTTTTTTTTTTTCTTATTCGCAGTACTAATCATTTGACGATTTTCGACGTCACATTTCCATTTATCATCAGTGTTCATTATTCGCAGGACTCTGTAACATTATCAGGGTCACACATCTTCCGTTGTCATTCCTCAAACCGTCGTGTATAAACTCATGTAACAAAAAAAAAATAATAATAATAATAATAATATTTTGCAGTAATGACACTCCCACCATTAGATATTTCATGGGCTAAAACTAATGAAACTCTGCAGTACGATGGCCTTTGTAAAGTATTTATGGCAGTCAGATTTTTTAAAATCTTAGTGAAGGGGTTGAAAACGCTTCATTAATCCCTTTATTTCGATATGAATGCTATTTTGTTCTTGCCGCCACTTAGGGAAGACATCTTGTTGTGGAAGGGATACAAGCACTTCAGTAACAGTTTCAGTATGTTGACATTTTTTTCCCCCTTTTTCATCCTGTTGCCGGACTGTTTTGTTTAGCCTGAGGTGACGTCTTAGTGAAGAGGTTAGAAGTAAATTTTAGTTGACTTCTTCAGTACTATGATGCTTTTTTTTTTTTTTTTTGTTCTGTTGTTACCACAAGGCCATTGCTGTATATTCAGCTTTGGGGAGGCGTCTCGTTAAGGGATTAATGGAACTCCCTCTGTTAAGAAATGTTTTCGTGGACTGGAGGTACCCAAATGAATGCCACTTATGAAGGACACTAATGGCCTGTGTTGAAAACTTCCTCTAACAGCTGCTAAGCGAGTGACGTCACTGGTACGGGGAAGCAAACAAGGAATATCTTTAGGTATGTCCGGAGGTGGCGAGGTGTTTGGGGTGGCAGGGTGGAGATGAGGAGAGGGTTGGAGGGTTGGGTATGTGGGTGAGTGGGGGATACGGGCGAGCTGGTTTTAGGTTATGGGTGGTAAAAATTGGGGGGGGGGGGAGCAGAAGGATGGGAAGAGGGTAGTGGTGATGATAGGCAGGGTGATGATGATTATATTAAGATTTTGGTGACGATTATGAAGGGAGGTGGGTAGAGGGAAGGGGTAGGCTATAGACAGGATGGTTCTAGGTTATGAGTGAAAAAAAAAAATGGATAGAGAGTATTAAGGGATGAACCTGGGGGAGGAGGTGATGGGTTTGCTGGTGATAGTGGTATGGTGATGGTATTAATTTTATATGTGGTTGTCCAGGGGAACAGATGAGGTGAGAGGGCAGGGTATATAGACGGGCTGGTTGTAGTTTAGGGGTTGTAAGGTTTTAGGGGGACGGGGGTGTAAGAGGTTTGGGAAGGAGTAGTGGCTGTGATGGGAAGGATGATGATAATGGTGGAGGTGATGTGATGATGGGAATGGGAGACGAAGAAAGGGGTTGAGAGTGAGAGAGAGGGAGGGGAGGGGAGGGGAGGGTATTAACTAGCTGGTTCTAGTTTTGGAGTGGCAGGAGTTGGGCGGGGGGAGGGGACTGTAAGAGGATTGGGAGAGGGTGGTGATTGTGATGGGGAGGGTGATAATAGTATTAATGTTGATATTTTCTGATTTTTTGTGGGGAAGGCCGGCGGAGATAGGAGGACTGTCCGAGGCTAGTTCTAGGTTATTGGTAGGAATAGAGGGGAAAAGGTAAGTGGATGGGAAGGGGTAGGTGGTGATAGGGGTGGACAGGGGTGGTGGTAGCAGAGATGATGGAGGTGATGGTGGAAGTGTTGCTGTAGTGATGAGGGAGGGCGTGGGAGTACTATGGCAAGTGAAGAAGGTTGCTATGCTGATAGGATAATGACGATGCCGAGGAGATGGTGGTCTTTGTGATACTGGCATTAATGGTGAACGAGATGGCTGTGGTGGTAGAGAAGTGTTTTGTGCGGCACGGTGGAAGGCAAGGAAATGGGAGTGGGGGGGGATGAGAAATCTGGTTCTAGTACAAGGGTGGCAAGAGCGGGGGAGGTAAGAAGGTGGGAGTTGTACTGTAGCTGTTGGGATGATGCTGTGGTGATGATGATGGTGGCAGTGTTGAAGATGGTGATAGTGGTGAATTAGATGGCTGTGGTTGTTGCTGTTGCTTAACATCAGTCTATCTGGCCTAGCAGACCCGTCGACCACAAGTACGGGTAAGGAACTGCTACAGTGGGTCCGTCGTACAAGTACAGTACCAGTACATCGTGTAGGTAACCGGCATCCTGCATTTGGTAGACAGCTCCTCACCAGGTTCGGACCAGGGTCTTTCCCCACCGTAAAGTGGAGGGAAATATGAAGAGATTTGTTTCCCAGGTGGACGCCGTAACTGCTCCACCGAGGTTGCACTAGCCACGATGTGTAGGCCTCTCGTCAGCGCCTGGTGGTAGTGCTGGTGTTGGAATGCTAAATTGTCTGGGAACGGCAATAATTTGTTGTTAGTGGTAATGGCGGTAATGAATTGAGGTTAGAAAACATTGTAAGGAAGAGTGGTAAAAAGACATTGTTTTAATTGTGACGGAGTGTTTTGTGGTCATGGGGGTTTCTTTGGTAGAAAATGTTGATGGTAATATGGTTAAGCCTTTGTAGGACTGGGTTATCTATTAGCTGCAGATATCGTGTGACAGTAGCCAGAGCAAATATGTTATCCTGCAGCACATGAGACTAATATTGTTAGAGTTTGGAGTTTTGATAATATAATGGAAGCGGTTTTGTTGGGGAGCTTATTGGAATTGGTTTTGTTGGTGGGTCATATTGATGAATGTGGCAGTATTGGTGGTAGGGAATGGTAGGGAGCAAAAGCAGTAGTCATGATGCTTTTGGTGGTAGTAGTGACGAACGATAGGGGAAAAAAAAAAAAAAGGACCCGGACAGGGAGTGGTGATGATAAGGAGGTGATAAAGGATGATTCTGTAATTTAGATAAGTATAACAAGTGTATGAATTCACTTGCAAATTTGCATATAATGAGGTGCATGTGTCTTATCAAGGAAAGATGATACAAACAACAGACACTCATAGAATAATATGTATTACTTTATAGTAACGACAAATAGAGTGAAGTGGAAAACAGCACATATGATAGACCATTGGTTAAAAACTAGCTGTACCGTGTATATGTCCACACTTTCCAATACTCAGTTTTATGAGAGGTATACAGGGTATACGTAAAAAGTCGACTGTTTTATTTTTTCCCAGGATATACTACACATGCATTTATGAAAGACTTTCGGACGGTGAAAGATGTAAGTTTTAGATTTACTCTCAGAAACTGGAGAATTTCATGAAGAGCGCCTCGAGTGGCTGGAGCGCAGTATCAGACCATATTCAGGCTTCTCCCACTCTTACTTGAGAATAACTTGGTCAGTCATGTAAAAGAGAATTATCTTGATCTAATAATGTCGGCAGTGGACACCTAGAGGCCAGACTGAAAATGGAGAAGTCAAAAACGTCGTATAAAATATCCAGTTCACACACACACACACACACACACACACACACACACACACACACACACACACACACACACAAGGCAGTCATAACGCAGACACGGGCGACCTTTTTACCCACCAAGGACACCCAGTCTTTGGTATGACAAGCCTCATAGCACATCTCCTCACCAGTCCAGTTTTTGTGTTACATTTATGGGTTTCCATCGTAATTGCTTCTTTTGAAGTGTTTGCTCTCTCTCTCTCTCTCTCTCTCTCTCTCTCTCTCTCTCTCTCTCTCTCTCTCTCTCTCAGCATACGTGTATTTCAGTCTGTCTGCTTGTCTGTCATCGTTTAATGTTAGTCCAGGTCTGTTCGTTATCTTTCCTACATATCGTGTTGATATCTGTTTATGTAAATATACGTATATTTACATTGTACTGTATGTTTGTCAGTATGCGTAAGTGTGGCTGTTCCTTGATCTTATTTTTTCCTCTCTTTACCGCACTTTTTTTTTCTTTTTTGTATGGACGTGATTGAATTCGGCGTTCTTGGAGTGTGTCGCTTGTGTAAGAGTGACTTCCTTCCCCTGATGTAACCCTGGATGGAATGTTGGCTCCGACGTGGGTGGGATAAGGGGCTGAGGGTAGTGTTGGGTTCACTCCGTCACTAGCTAAGGGTTCAGAGATAGATAGATGGGTAGATGGATGGATAGGTAGGTTGACAGATGTGGGTAGATGGATGGATAGGTAAGTTGACAGAGGTGGGTAGATGGATGGATAGGTAAGTTGACAGAGGTAGGTAGATGGATGGATAGGTAGGTTGATAGAGAGATGGGTACCCAGATGGATGTATAGGTAAGAACTATAGATAGATAGATGGGTAGATGGATGGGTAGGTAAAATGATAGATAGAGAGATAGACAGGCATACTGATTGATTGGGGAGAGAGAGAGAGAGAGAGAGAGAGAGAGAGAGAGAGAGAGAGAGAGAACTCTTTAGTAGAATATCCTAACATCCTACTGAAATAGCCAAAGTAAATGCATGCGAACTAGTTGAATGGGTTAATTAGCTTGATAAACCAATACAGGAGCAGGTAGGCGGATCGATAGGTAACGGAGACAAACCTTATCGAAAAATGTGCCGATAGACAGAGTAATAGCTGTGTGGGCAGATGGATGGCCAGATAAATGACCGACCCAGAGACATAACTGACCGGAAAGGGGAGCGGAAAACACATTCTAGACAGCCACCTGTTGTAGAAATCCTGAAATTCCAGAGGTGGCAGTACATACACATACACACACTTTATAAATATATATATATATATATATATATATATATATATATATATATATATATATATAAAGAGCTGCGTTGTTTGTTTTTCCTTCAGTCGCACCCAACTCAAGGGCTAGAGACCCCCAGACCTTTATATATATTCCGAATCAGGGTGACCCAAGGATGGTTTTAGGGGGTCAAAATTCAGATCTGGGTAATTTGAGGTCGCCAGTAGAGTGTTCACCTTTTTGGCCGGGGCAACGCCGGGTACCCCTGCAGCCCAATTTTTGGCATGGGGACTCACATGACCTCCAGTTCGGACATAGGCTTTGTAAGACTGACCTCCAAGGTCATTTGAGGTCACTGGTCGGAGGTCATCGGAGGTCACCGTTAATAAACGCTGGAACGACTGGACCCAGCCGCCCAATTTTTGGCATGGAGACTCACATGACCTTCAGTTCGGACATAGGCAATATGAGGTTGACCTCCGAGGTCATTTGAGGTCACCGGTAATAGTAAACAAGTGTGCACAAATAGTGTGCGTTAGTCTTCGAACGCTTACATAGATAGTATCTGGACCTCTCACAATCCCTCTTCAGAAGCATAAGAGGTACATGGTTTTTCAGGAGTAGAAAGAAAGATTGAACTAGGACAGAATTGAGTATTCGCCTCTTTGGCCCGGCAACACCGGGTACCCCTGCTAGTTTATATTAAAAGAATACGTTGATATGCAGAGCAATTTAAGGGCAGGCAGATGATGCAGCGGTAAAGTTAAAAAGCTATATGTAAGTGTCAAATAATGCTTTACGTTCAGAATACAAAAACTGAAATAACTTAATCCAGTATAAGGCCTGCAACCTGCCTGGATACGATCTGTAATTTCCGCAAAGCACCATACTGGACTGCCACCTCGAGCCAGCCGACAGCACATCACATGAAGGAGAGAGAGAGAGAGAGAGAGAGAGAGAGAGAGAGAGAGAGAGAGAGACAGACAGACAGACAGACAGACAGACACACACACACACACACACACACACACACACACACACACACACACACACACACACACACACACACACACACACACACACACACACGACAGACTGACAAAGAGCCTGGTAAGCAGAGATTAGTTAGACAGGTAGAGACTGAGAGACAGATAAGTACAGAAAGAAGTCTCACAAAACAAATAGATTTCTGTTGAGGGATATATAGACAGGCAGAGAGAAAGAGGTAGATAATCACGTAAACTGACACTGATAGATAGGCAGATGGAATGGGAGACAGGGAAACAGATGGGTAAGTTTAGATAAAAGCCACTCGAAATAGACAGATAAACAGATGGAAAAGACAGACTGACAGGCAGGAAAGTACAGAATACATATCTTGAGAGAATATAGAGACTGACTGGTAGGTAAAAATAGATTTTGAAAAAAAGCACAGAAGAGGTAACTAAGCAGAGACACGCAGGCAAGCACAGATAAAAAGCCCCACAACATTACACAGATAGGCAGAGAGAAAGAGGTAGAGTGTTAAGGCAAGCCCAGAATAGAAAAGCAGAGAGTAAGAAAGGCAGACAGGCATGCAAACACAGACAGAAGCAATATAGAACTGGCAGATAAGCTGAGGAAAAGAGAGGCAGATAGGCATGCAAACACAGACAAAAGCAGCAAAGAAAAGACATATAAGCAGAGGAAAAGAGAGGCAGAAAGGCATGCAAGCACAGACAAAAGCAGCAGAGAACAGACAGATAAGCAGAGGAAAAGAGAGGCAGATAGGCATGCAAGCAGAGACAGAAGCAGCAGAGAACAGGGAGATAAGCAGAGGAAAAGAGGGGCAGACATGCATGCAAACACAGACAAAAGCAGCCAGAGACCTCTCATCAACCACTTAATCCAACAAGACCAAACTAGGCTGTGACCGGGCCAAACAGACAACCGTTCTGCGAGGTAAGGGGAGCAGCCAGGGAGACTTGGTGGCGGTGCAGGAGGAGGGGGACGTCGAGATGATGTGGCGTGATGGGGGGTAATGAGGCACTTGTGGACTAGGAAGGAATGTCCAGGAGTTGAAGGAGGGAGGGAAGGAAGAATGTTGAGAGCAGGAGGATATTTTGCCGAAGGAAGATGTGGTGGAGGAAGGAAGGAAGCGGAGAGGGTGGAAATATTTTAATGTCTCGAAGTTGAAGTAGGGAAGAGAGTATAATGAAGGAAGACCGGGTGGATGAAGGAAGGAGGCGGCGAGGGAGGAAATAATGTCGAGAAGCTGGAGCAGGGAAGAGATTATGAAGAAGAAAGACAGGGTGTAGCAAGAGACGGGAAGAGAAAAAATGTTGAGAATTTGGAGAAGAGTAGAATGAAGGAGAGGACAAGAGGTGATGGTGTTGGTGGTGGTGGTGGAGGGGGACGCGATGATGTGGCGTTATAGGGGGAGATGAAACACATTGGACTAGGATGCAATGCACAGGAGTTGAAGGAGGAAGGGAGTGAGGAGAGTGTGCTGCAGGAAGGAGGGAGAGAAGAGAGTCCAAGAACTTAGGGAGGGAGAGACATGGGTGTGGTGGAAAAAGATGGGAGTGGAGGTGGAGGTGGGAAGAAAGGAAAGATGGAGGGAAGAAAAGTATGCTGAAGGAAGATGGAATGGAAACAGAGGAAGGAGGGAGAATAGAATGCGGAGAGCTAAGGGATGAGTATACTGAAGAAGAGCAGGGAGAGGAGGTGCTGGTGGAGGGGGACTCGAAGATGACAGCTTGATGAGGGTAATGAGGCACTTGTGAAGCAGTGAAGGAGGAAGGAATGTGCAGGAGTTGAAGGAGGGAGGAAATAATGTTAAGAGGGCAAGGAGGAGACTATGCTAAAGGATTGCGGGAAGGAAAAGGGGTGGAGGTAGAGGATGGAGGGCAGAAAAAATGCCCAGGGGTTGAAGCAGGGAAAAGATTTTAATGGAGGAAGACGGGGTGGGGGAAGAGGCGAGAAAGAAAGGAGGGATAAAAGAGGGATGAAGAGTTAAGAGAAGAAGAGTATACTGAAGGAGAGGAGAAGCTGAGATGATGTGACATTATGGGGGGGAGGGTAATAAGACACTTCTGGCCAAGAGGGAATGTTCAGGAGCTGAAGGAGGCCGAGAGGAGAGTATGCTGAAGGAAGAAAGGAAAGGTGGGGGGGGGGAATGTTGAAACGGGAGGGAGAAAACTAATACTAAAGGAAGACGGGGTTGAAGCGGGAAGGAAGGAAGCTAGAGGGAGGAACGAACCCAAAATGAATTGAAACAAGGAAGAATTACAAGAGTAAGAAGAGTTAGAGGTGGAGACAAGAAGGAAGTTAGGAGAGAAGAGAATATATCGAAGAAAGACCTGGGTGGAAGCCTTTCGAAGGAAGGAATATCCAAAAGTTGAAGGAGGAGGGAGAAAACAAGTGTCCGGGAGTTGAGGTAGGGAGGGAGGAGAGTATGCAGGAAGGGGGGAGTAATGTCGGAATGTGAGGAGGGAGGAAGTAAGCAAAAAGGGAGGAGGAAGGACGGAAGGAAAATTAATGGAGGAGGGATGGGTGGAGGAGGGCAGGAGAGAGGAAAGGACGTCGAGGAGCTGAAGGACGGAGGCGGGAGTATTGTGAAGACAGACAGCACAGAAGCAGTGGAGGACATAAGGAAGACAATTTCGAGATGGTCAGGAAATGAAGAAAACAAACCTGAATGACAGTAAGATGTAGACAGAAGAGGATACAAGCAGGAGATGTAGATGAGGAAAGAGGTGGAGAGACTTAGATTGGGAGGTAGGAAGAACGAACGTCGAGGAGAAGATGATAAGATGAAGCGCCAGAGGAAGGTAAAGTTGAAGAAAGAGACGGACGAAGGGGGCATGAAGGAAAGGAAAAAAAAATTGAGGGATATACGAAGGAGATAGGGAGGAAGAGGAGGTAAAAATGAAGAGCTAAGGAAAGGCGAAGAAAAAAAAGTGTGGAGGAATGTGGGATGGAGGGGGAAGACAGAATAAGGAAGAAGATGAATAGGAGTAGAGGAGATGAGGAGAATTAAGGCAGAATAAAAACGGGAGGAAGATAATAAGAATAATGTAGGAGGGTTAGAAGGAGAGTAAAATCTTAAGGAAAATGGAGAGAGAGAGAGAGAGAGAGAGAGAGAGAGAGAGAGAGAGAGAGAGAGGCGGAGCAGACCAGAAAAATTGTAAATGGTCAAGTTCAGTGTAAAATGAGTAAAGTATTTACCAACTAACAGGAAAATAAGAATATAATCGAGCAAAGTATAAAAAAAAAACTATTTGTGTGAAAGAGCACATGCAAGTATATTAAAGAATGAATGTTAGAATGTAAAATGAAGATGAAGAAGATGATGAAAGCGTGGTGGGCGGATGAAGACGGAGAAGTAATAAGGTGATTAGATGGAGGGGAAGAAGAGAAGGAATAGAGCTAATGAAGGTAACCATTTTATTACGAGGCGTCCTACTGAGTTGAAGAAAATAGTATGGAAGTAGCAAGAAGTTAATGGTAAAGGCATCCTATTTTTGATGGGTTTAATGGAGCTTGTTTCTTACCCTTTCACTACGAGGTATCTCTTTAAACCCTCTCATGGTCGGGGAAACCCTGGTATTTTATTCCGGTTTTATTCAGCTGCGAATGAGTATAGGAACCTGAGTGTTAATACTGGTACCGTTAACCCTCCCATGGTCAGAGGAGGTCTAGGACTCCATTCCAGCTAACGCCAGACGATTTTATTTAGCTGAGTGAGTCATAGGAGCCTGAAAGTTAAACAGAGTGAAAACATGTGTCGGTATGAGTAATAATAAAGACGCCATCAGGTTGAAGGAGTTAAGAGTAAAAGTTTAAGTCAGCAAGGAGCAGGAGGAAGGAGTCACAAAGAAGGAAAAAAGGTAACAAGAAGAGAGAAAGAGATCTAAATATGGATGATGGAGGAAGAGATGGTAGTAAGAGAAGGAGGAGTAAGGAAATTTTATAGAGGAAGAAAGTGAGGGAAAAAAGGAGGAGAAGGAATAAGGATATAGAGGAGGAAAAGCAAGCAGGTAGAAAAGAAAGTGGAGAACAGGAGGAGGAAATCGAGACGAAGGAGACGTCACAAGTAGGAGGGGATAAAAGTGAACAGGTAGATTGGTAGAGTATACAGACACGACCAGAAGTAGCAGCAATAGTAATAGTTAAAGGAATGAACCAAAAGGAGGATCGAGCAAATATTAGGGAGGAAGAGTAGTCAGGTAGTATGGAGGAGGGGGAGGAGGAGGAGGAAGTGTAATGTTTTGGTGTTAGTGGGGCGAGGTTGCGACAGAGCAGTAGCACCACAACCCGTGTGTGTGTGTGTGTGTGTGTGTGTGTGTGTGTGTGTGTGTGTGTGTGTGTGTGTGTGTGTGCCGCTTTCCGTAATCATCTGTATCTCCTACTCTTTCAATAACTCAATGACAGAAATTTGATGTCGCTGAGCTGGCCCGGACGACAAACATTATATTGACCAATGCTCTTCCTGTGCAAGATATGGGACAGGGTTGTTTGCATTAAAATCGTTTGGCCCTAGAAACCACGGTCAGGGTGATGCAGATTATGGTAGTGCTTACCAGTGTTAGGTTATACGACTGTGGAGCTGCAGCAAACACGGACTTCAGAATTTTTTAACGCGCTACCTGAGGCTTTTCTCTTAGCTGGGCAAAATCACCTGGCGATAAGAGAGAAAATTAAAAAGGTCACTCTGAACTAGAATGATTAACAGAGATAGTTCTTGGTTCCTTCACAAAATCTCTGTAATAAGGTGAATAGAATTGTTTAGCGTATGTCAGGATGCATTTTAATTTAGACGTTATCATAATCAATTTTTTTTTGTATCTCACATTGTGTAACTCTGGAATTAGAACAAGTCCCTATATTTCGTGTGTAATGGATGATCTTCTCTGATAACCCAAATTAATATCGATTAATGTTGTCTGCGAGAAGAGCAAGACGTCCAGGCCAGTATGAGCCCCGAGCCTGCCACATGGGAAACTAACTCCTGCTGGCACGGTTATTTATACTCCCGGAATTAACTTGTGGATTTAATGCTTGTAATTACACCTAAGTAGTATGTGTTGCTCTCATAGGCAACCTTGAATTGGTGGGTGAGAACGTTTGTGTGTTTTATCTGTCTTCAGCGGTTATAGATGTGTATGTGTGTGTGTGTGTGTGTGTGTGTGTGTGTGTGTGTGTGTGTGTGTGTGTGTGATTAATTTCATAGTGCACAGTTACTGTATTAGTGTTGTTTAATCGGGGCAGGCTATGCGAATGAATCCCCTAATATTTGTGCAAAGGCGTGTAACTAAAATCATTACTGCATCTTTCACGTCATTTACCGAGTGATCTAAATTGTATGTATGGCTATTACCACACAGTATTAGAAGCTGTGTTTGAATTACCTGTGATATACTTACGTGTTGTATACAAATATGTGCGTGTGCATGTGTGCATCGAAAGAGACGTACATGGATGCATTTTCATTAAAGGTTATATTTATGTGTAAAAACTAACAGTAGTAACTTGCAGGCGAACACCGTATAAGGTCTGACTGGATTAGTGTTTGGTCTTGTTATGGAGATGAGGCGGCCGGGGTAAGAGGGGAGGAAGAGGGTGGGGAAGGGAGATATTGTAGGTGCTTGGGGATTGCGGCAGATCCTGTAGTGGTGTGAGGGAGATACTTTACGTGGTGGTTGAGAGGGAGGGGATGGAGGATACTTCAGTTGTTGGGGAGACGTAGGGGTGATATTGTAGGTGCCTGGGGATGGGAGGGGAGTGGAGGAAGAGATATTGTAGATGATCGGGGAGGGAGGATGATGATAGATATTATAGGTGCTGGGAGAAAGTGGAGGAGAGGTTGGAGATACTTAAGATGCTGAGGGAGTTACTGAAGTTACTGGGCAAGGTCGGTGTATATGCTGGAAGGGATGAGAGAGTGCAGGTGGGGGTGTGGGGGATTGGGGAGGGGAAGTTGAAAGGAGGCCTGGCATTATGGTAGCTGGTGCAGGAGGCAGACCGCTGACCTGCCACCTGTTATCAGATCACAAGAGTTTAAAGGCCTTACTGTCGTGGATGTGGGAGGCACAGTGTGCTCATATAAAAATATACAAATACCATACTTGAATATGTTATGGAAAATGTACAAAATAAGTACCAAAGAAGAGGTGCTAAAGAGACTCCTAAGACCACGAGAGAATGGCCGAAGAGTATTGGCATTTTTTTTTTTTTTTTAGTCAAGTTATGGAATACAAACATGTATGGGTACTCATGCTGACTTGCATTGACGTTCGTGAGCGTGGCATTCAAGTGCGCCTACACACATTACACAATTACATATACACTCAAACTTTGAGGCTGAGTATACGTTGAAATCTATTGTCAATCTGCCCAGTATAATAATCTCATGAAAACAAGAAGATGGTAGTAATACAAAGGCTCAGTTTTGACCACATATCATTTACGAACAAGTTATCCAGTTACTGCTGCGGTACAACACTACTTGTAAACTACATTTACGTCATGATTACAGGTATTTTGCTTCGTGCTTCCGTGTATGAAGCTATTGTGAAGAGTTCCTTGATATCAATCGCTTGTCCATTTTCTTGGACTATAGTATACTTCTCGAGTTCCATGGCCCTCCTTGTGGCCTTAACCCTTTGAATCAAATAACATAGTTCAATTTATTGTTTCCAGTGCCAGAAGTCCTTTATTCGGCTTAGGAGATTCTTCTTTAAACTGGAGGTTTGAAATATCTTTAATTAACCCCTTCATAAATTAAGACTCTTTCTAGGTTGAGTAAAGATTGCCTGATGACGGCAAGAATAGGTTAAAAAACAGCGTTATAAGATTTTAAAAATTAACCCTTGAAGTAGGTGACGTATTCGTTGGATTTATTCTTGCTACTTCAACATGAACTATATGACTGTATTCAGCATGGTAAAAAAAAAAAAATATTGTGAAAGGGTTGAAGACTACATATAACCCATTACTTCGAGAAATCTGCCCAAACTGTCCGGAGATTGCAAGACTTACATGAAATATTGTCACATAGGCCTGAAGTGGTTAACCTTCCCTGCCTTCCTTGTTGGCTATACGTGTTTCCTTCCGGCTGACTTAATTGGCATTCCCCTCCCCCATCCCCCTCCCCTTTACCCCCAACCCTCCCTCCGTCACGCTGGCTGCCGCTCATCCCCTTTATTTACGTTGTCGCGTTCATCATCTGTGCCTTTCATCCCAAATGCCAGGCGGCTTGTTTATCGGCCTATTCTTTTTCCTCTTTGTCCCTCTTCCTCTCTGCATGGCTTTCGTTCTGCTTGTCTTCGTCTCCCCTCTTATTTCAACCAGTCTCCCCCCCCCCTTTCCTCTTTTTTTTTTTCTCTCTCCTCTCAGTGTCTTCCTCTTGTCCCTTTCTTGCTGGAAGGCTTTTTCCATCATTCTTTCCGATTGTCTCCCTGATTTCTTTTTACTCCTGCACTCTTCCTTTTTTCCTCTCTACCAGTTCTTCCGTCTTTGTATGTTTGTTTGTTTCTTTCTTTCTCTTTCTCTCTGTACATCTTTCTTTTTTTTTTCCTTTCTGCCAGTCATACACATCCCTGGCTTGTTTGCTGCCTATCTTTCTTTTTCTTCTCTACCTATCTGCTTGTGCTTGACTCGTTTTCTGCCTGTCATCCCCTTAGCATTTCCTTGTCTCTCTCTTTCTCTTAGCCTATCTGCCTCTTACTCTCCTCCTGCTTTCCTGTCTATGTCTTTGTCTGCCTGCTTCCATGCCTGTCTGCTTCTCTGTCTGCCTGCCTGCTTCCATGTCTGTCTGCTTCTCTGTCTGCCTGCCTGCCTGCTTGTTGCCCAGTCTTACCTAACCTGTCTAGCAAGCAGCCTGTCCCTCACCTCTCTGCATATCTAGCTGTACATTTGGGGTCACTATTTCTTTTTCTCCGTCTTGTCAAGTCCCATTAAGGTTCGATTAACTTTCCTGTATTATTTAAATAGCCTGGAAACTGGCCTTATTGTTTTGGAACCCCAGAAGTTGAAAGGGACTGGACCGTGATTACCTTTCCTTTTATAAAGTAAAATTAAGGATAGTTGTTTCTTTTCACTTCCGGATTTCTGAACTAATAGAGCGAGATTCCAACCCATTTGCATATTGTCCATAAGTTTAACATTGTCTCATTAATTTAGGCAAAGTTTCTATTAACTCTAACAAGATCTCATTAAGGTGTGACAAGGTTTATGCAGAGCAATTAGGCAAGTTGCTTATTAAGTCTTGGCACGATTTCAAGAAGGTGTAAAAGAACCGCTGATCACATCTGTTCATATTGATTGATTAAGAGTTGGGGAAAAGAAGCGTGATGAAAATGGAAGGAGAGGCATGGTAGAAAAAAGTTAGAAATAGAATGATGTAGGGAAAGCTATTTGGTGGTAAGTAAGGGGGAGTAGAAATAACAGTAGCGGAAGTAGTTATTGTTGTGACTCTGGTTATACCCTTTTTAGTCTAACTTGGCCAAAAACTACCATCTCCCCATCTTGAGTACTGAATGATAACAATAAATTAACACTAAAATATGATGCTAGTCATACAAAAAAAAAAAAACTGTGAAAAGGATGCTGAGCCGAAGTACTGTCTTATTCTGCCACAGAGGCGTGGGAACTAAGCCACAGTAGGACAAAAATTTGGGCCAGATTTTACAGAATTTTTTTAGAGGATTACATGGTGCTTTGACACGGTTTAGAGGTAATGTAAATGAACTATTGACTTCCTGCCTACATGGAGACGTGCTGTACAGGAGAGCGCGTCCCACAAGCAGGCAACAAGAAACTAGGTAATTTCCAACCCCCTTACCTCCCTCCCCCCTCCTCCCCTCTTACCTCCTCTTCTTTCCTCCTCCTCTCTTACCTCCTCTTCTTTCCTCCTCCTTTCTTACCTCCTTTTCTTTCCTCCTCCTCTCTTACCTTATCTTCTTTCCGTTTCCTCTCATACCACTCCCTTCTTCCTCTTGTCTCCGTTCTTCTCTTACCTACATTCTTTCTTCTTTGAAGCTCCCTCCTTCTTCCGTCTGCGTCCCTCTTCTTATTTATCTCCTCCCTCCCTTCCTCCTTCCTCTTCTCTCTTCCTCTTCTCTTGTGGGACGTGCACTCCTGTACAGCACGTCTCCTTGTAGGCAGGAAGGATGTCAATATTTCATTTACTTTACCTCAAAACTGTGCCAAAGCACCATGTAATCCTGTCTAACTGTAGTCATTTTACCTTCTTCATTTACTTCGTTATTCTCCCTCCTCCTCCTCCTTCCTTCTGTCATCTTATATCTCCTTTCTTCCTGCCTTCCTGTACTCTCTTACTTTCCTCGACGCCTCCTTCTGTCCCTTCTTTTTTCTTCTACATTCTCTTCCCTCCTTATCCCCCTTCTCCTCTGTTAACTCCCTCCTCGTTCATCCTTCTTTATACTCTTTCAATTTCTTTTTCACCTTCCCGAACCCTCCATTCTTCTCTTATCTTCTCCCTTGCTCACCTTGCTACATCCTCATTCTACATCCCCTCATTCTTTCCCCCCTCCTCCCTCCTCTTCCCCTTCCCTTTTACCTTTCCCCATTTCTTTCTGTTACTCTTCTCCTTTCATTTTTCCGTCCTCTTCTTCCCCCCCCCCTCATCCTATCCTTTCCTCGTATGCCTTTCTTCCTTCTTCGACACTATCCTCTCGTTCCTCTTCCTTCTTGTTCTCTTACACCCTCCTCCTTCTCCATTCCTGTTTTCTCCTTCCTTACCTTCCGCCTGATTTTTTTTTTCTTCTCATTCTTCTCTTCCTCCTCCACCCCCTCTTCCTCCTCCTCGCCTTCTCAGCACCACCACAAATGATAGGTTTTTGACTGGCACACTTACCCCCCCTCTCCCCCCCTCCCCACGTTCCCCTCCTCTTCTTCCCTAATCCCTCTTCCCTCACCCCTACCGTCCCCTTCCCTTCCTTTTTCCCTGCCCCATCTTTCTTTTCCCCCTTCACCTTCACCCCTGTCTCTCCTTCCCCATCCTTCCTGTCCTCCCTTTGTATCTTCCCATTTCTTCATTATCGTCCTTCCAGTTTTCCTCCCTTCCAGTCACTCCTTATCTTTCATCCTCTCTCCCTCTTTTGTCTTTCCTTCATCCCTCCCTCTCCCTCTTCTCCCTCCCTTCCCCTTTCCCCCTTGTCTCCTTGCTCCATTAAACTGTATGGCATCTTTTTACCTGAAGGGAGAAAGCATGCACGGCTGACCTATATTGCATTTAGGACCTCATTTCCTTGTTTGGCTTTGGTATGTATAAATTGGCTTGCTTTAGTCTCTTTTTATAATGAGGATGAATGTGAGTAAAGGTCAGAAAGATGATGATGATGATGATTGATGATGATGATGATGATAATGATGATGATGATGACAGCGATGATGAAAGCTAGCATATTATTCGTTGTGGTATTCTTTTCTTTTGTTTTTGTGTTAATTGCCGACTCGGAATACTGTAAGGAATACCGTTTACAAAAGGAACTTGATGTACTTCAGTCCAGACTCAGTAACGACCTCTTGTCAAGACATACCACACTGCCTCATGTACAGTAATTTCTTCCTTCCTTACAGTAATCTCCCACCTTATCTCTTTTTTTCAGTCATCCCACTCCCATGCGCTTTGCCCTTCAGCCTCTCGTCGTTCGCTCAGTGTTTCGGAACCACCTCTCTTGTCGTTCTTACTGCAATTATTGTCATGGTCATTTTCCGCCAGATTTCCCGCACTGTGCCATTCATCCACACTTACTCTCTTGCTCGTATGATTCACTCTCAGCAGAACAAAATCTTCTAATGTTAGCTGGACTGAAATACTAGGGTTGTCCTTGTGGGGGGTGGGGGTAATGGGTAACAGTATTAGCACTCCTACGCGCCTGCTGCTAACTCTCAGTTGAATAAAATCGTCTGTTGTCAGCTGGAATAAAAAAGTTGCTGTGCCAATCATGAGAGGACTGCACCGACGCATCGGATGTCACAATCCTCAGTGCTTACCCAATGAGGAAGTTCAAGGCCGGTATTCTCGTCGGGTAAGGAAACTCCCTAACACTTTTTCCTAAGTGATTTATTAATTACGTCTTACCGTCTTGTTTTGTGTTACCTAAATCCATACAGTATCGCCATACTCCGCATCAATAACGTACAAAAAGATATTAACCGCCCATATCCAGGAATAGATAGCTAAGGAAAAGATGTTGTGGAACTTCCTTAGCCTACGAGAATACCATCCCAGGTAACCAGGATTATTCCTTCACTACGAGAAACTTCTCCTAACACCTTCCCCCAGGTGGCGTATTTTTCATTGCATTCTTACTGCCTTTTAGACGATTTTGTTCAGTTTAGGAGAGGCTTTCGAACAGCAAGAGTTACCGTGGATATAACCCAATTCATTAACCCCTCCAGTGCTATAGATCTATCCTAAGTTGAATACAGTCGTCTGGAGATAGCAAAAGTGTATAGATAAGTAAACAAATAAATAAATACGTAAATGAAGTGCGTCATCGAATTGAAGAGGTTAAAACTGGATATAAGCGTGTGGTGATAACGAGGATAAAATGCAAAAGAACACATCAGAGTATGGGTTGTTAATGGACATTGTGTTGAACGTCTGCACGATTGTATCTAAAAAGCTGAGGAAAATCGTCTGGGGGCAATGAGAGTAAAATATAAAAAGGTTTCGTTGTATTGAAGGAGGAGAAGAGTCAGTGTGTTTCTTTCTCTCTTTGAAGGTGACTGGATGAGGTTTGGGAGAGACAAATGCATAGCTGCGAATGTACCGTACCACCGCAAGGCGTGTGTGTGTGTGTGTGTGTGTGTGAGAGAGAGAGAGAGAGAGAGAGAGAGAGAGAGAGAGAGAGAGAGGGAATATTCTCTATGTAGAAGATAGATTCTGGAAGGGTGAAACGTCGGACAGAAAGACAGGATAGACAGGCCATAAGAGACAGCGAACATGGATGCCCTAGACAGTGGACATGACGGAAGAGAGAACAGAATAACGGCGAGAGAGAGAGAGAGAGAGAGAGAGAGAGAGAGAGACAGACAGACAGACAGAGACGAGGAGGAGAAAAAATCGGAAGGAGATACAGACAGTCGTCGAGAAGTAGAGGAGGAAAGTGAAAAAAAAAGTGAGGGACAAAAGGGAGCATTTAAAAAGGGTAGGCTAAAAGGAAGATAGGAAATAGAAGCAAAAAAGCAACAGCAAAAAGGAGGGAAGAAAACAGTATAAATAAAGCGAGAGTAAGAAAAAATGGATGAAAAGGCAGATGAAATGAGATAAGAGAATAAAGGAAAGCCAGTTAAATAGCTTCATTAAGAGACAGAGTGAGAGAGAGAACATGAAGGGAGGAAGAGGAGATAAAAAGAAGGGAAAGACAAACAGACAGACACGAACAGATCCACCACGAGGCAGAGCGAGAGAGAACATGAAGGGTGAGATAGAGGAGATGGGAGAAGTGAGATAAAGAGAGGGAAAGACAGACAACTAAACAGGTCGAGAGAGAGAAAGAGAGAGAGAGAGAGTAAAGACAGACGTACAAACAGCTAAACCGATCCAGCAAGAGACAGGTGGTAAGTGGACGAAAAAGCAAACGGTCATGTAACTCACTAACCTCCTCCTTCCCCCTGCACCCCTTCCCAGCCAGTCCCACCCACCCCTTGTCGTATATATCTGGTACAAGGTTGGGTGGGGGTGGCCGGGGCTCTGGGATAATACCGAATGATATCTACCTTCGCATTTAATCGGGACCATCATTGTGCCGCGAAATTGCCGGATCCCGTATTATGCCGTTATTGGTTTTCATGGTAAAGAGGAATTTTGGTTTGGGGGTCGAACGTTCTGGCCTACTTTTTCCCGACTCTTATTCTACAGTTTTTGTTTTTCTGACTGGGCATAGACAAGAGAGTCCGTTCCCTGAGGCCTTGCGGTCTCACGCTGAACAGATGTCGCCATACTCTCTTACATAGCACTTTGTGGACTGTAATACCGTACTCTCGGTACTGAAATTTGCTGTGCCTATCTCGATCCGGCAAATTACACACACACACACACACACACACACACACACACACACACACACACACACACACACACACACACACACACACACACACACACACACACACACACACACACACACACACACACACACACACACACACACACTAGTAAGTACGGGGAATTGATATTTTGCAAGAGAGGATGATTAAGAAAAGCCAGATACACTAAGTGAAGAAAATATAATCCTATTTTGACACTTCGCATACTGTTTGGTGTAATAGAAAATATTTCTGTGGCATTGAGGGATGCTTTCACTGGGTGTCGCGAGGAAGAAAAAAGAATCTGACCGTCAAGTAGCTGATTTTGGATTTTTAAGGATCCAGAAAAAAACTGATCTGGGAAACGAAAACTTGAGAAAAGACACAGATTTTTACATGTATTTTGTAGTGTACCGGACGTGCAGTATTTAGGATTTATTTTCGAGCGTGTTTGTGGTAGGTGGGGGTGCTCACCATCCACTCACTCGATGTAGTGCTGCTCTCGGGTGTCTGCCCTTTCCTCTCCTCCATCCTTATTTCCTTCCATCCTCTTCTGTCTTTCATTCCTTCAGTCTTTCCTCGTCCTTCTGCCTACGGGTGACTTTACACTGCATCTACTGTCTTTCATTCCTTCAGTCTTTCCTCTTCTTTCTGCCTGTGGGTGACTTTGCACTAAGTGACAAGCCAAATGGTTTCCTGTACACCAGGAAACCATTTACTACGCTGGTTGGTAACCATATAACCAAATTTTGGCGCCTGATGGTTTAGTGGGTAATTATTGTGGTCCAATCGGATTGAGCCGGTGAAGGTTTCTATACAAGGGGTGGTTTGGGTTAATAGCTCACATAATGCCACTCAGGGATGAGTGAGGCTGGTCACTCTCATCTTAATTGTCAGGACCAACTGCCTAGCCCCGGGCTCCTACACTCCTCGTGGGGCAACGTAGGATTGGCTGATGGATGGATGGATGTTATGTGCTGTAGGATTTTCTGTTTTACGAAGAATTATACATGAAAGCATGTGTGATACACTGTCTTATGAGTGGTGTGATGTGTGGTATTGGGTGAATTTAATTGAATGAGAGAGGGGAGAGTGGTTACAATGAAAGAAAAAGAGGAATAAAAAAAGGGAGGAGAGTGTAGGACCTTAGAAAAAAAAAAATTAATGGGGGAATAGCATTTGAAGAGAGAACGAACATTGGAGCTGACATGTAGAGGTGTATGGTATTTAAGAGGACTACTGGGCCTTGAGAGCAGGCTGTGAAGCCTATGCCCAGAGTCGAACACATAAATAAAAAAAAAAAGAAGAGGAGGAGAGGAAACAGCGAGCAAGAGAAAGGAAGAGAACAGTACAATAAAAACGAAAGGCAAGAGAAAAGAAAGAAGATATGTAGGACGGTGTTGTTAATGAAAAGAAACAGTAATACAGCTAAAGAAAGAAAATAAGACACAAAAGGAGAGTAAGGAGAGAAGGAAGAAAGAGCATAGGACGGCGGTTTTTATTGGTAAAAATGCGACAGTAGTGTAGGAAAACAGAGAGCATTGAGGAATAAAGTAAGGGGAGAGGGCAGGAAAGAAGTTAGTAAAGACAGCCATGTTGGTGTTGGAAATGGGAGAGTTGTATCGTTGTTGTGGTGGTATCGTGGACGATAATGATGGGTTATCGTAGCCGGCTTATGTGGTGTGGTGGTGTGTTGTGGTGAGGTGTGACTCACTTAGGAGAGAGAGAGAGAGAGAGAGAGAGAGAGAGAGAGAGAGAATATAGGGAGGAAAGACAGGGAGAAACCGAGATAAAGTGAAGGAAGAAATTAAAGAGTAAAGGGAGGAGGAATCTGAAGGAGGAAAGGAAGGTGGAGAGGAAGGAAAGATAGTCAGGCACTTAGTAGTCAGGAAATAATGACATTTTAATAACAGGGAAGGACAGTGGTAGAGAAGAAATACAGTAGAGTTGGACCTTGTTTAGTCGAGGTGACGGAGTGTTTGAAGTAAGGAAGAAGAGAGAGATAAAGGAAAGGAAAGAGGGTGTCAGGATGGGAAGAGGAAGGAAAGAGAGTTAGGCTTTCTGTAATCCAGGAGTCAGGGAGTGTGTGAATAATGGGTAAGAAGGCCTAGGTGAAGGTAAGGAAAGAGGGTATAGGCCTTGTATGGAGTCACAGCGAGTACGTGACCTATACCACGGAGGCCACTCTTTGCCACCCGCACCTCACCGCAGTTTCCCACCCTTACCCTTCGTCCTATACCCTCTACACCTCTATACCTTTAGCCCTACACCCGCTACACTAAAACGTCAAAACCTCCATACCCGTCACACCCAGACATCTACACCTCCATACTCTGAGCTACACCCGTCACACCCATACCTGTACACCTTCATACTCTAAGCTCAATACTCGCTACACTCAGACCTCTACACCTCCATACCCTAATCCTTACACCCGCCACACCTATGGCCCCAACACCACACATACTCCACGTCTTGCACTCCCCACACCCAGACTCAGCACCACACTTACCCAACATTTAACACCCGCAACACCCATCACATCCTTCTTTCACTGTTTTACACTCATACATCCATGGTGCCATGTTTCAGAATGTCATAATCACACAGATGGATAAATTACACCCACATGGTAAAATTGTGCTTGTTTTGACGACTACATTTCCGGTCTGACTTCCTTTCCTCATATACTCGCGTAATTCCGCATTCTATCCAACTCTCCATCATCATTCTCAGCAGTCAGGTATGCCTTTATATATACTAATGGGGGGTTTTATACTAATCTTCCAGCCGTTATTTTATGTCCTGAGGGTCCGTCGGTCCTCTTGACCGCGAAAAAGATATTACCCTGTTTGTGGGCAATAGAATTTGTAGATCATTATGTAAAATTTATTCCTTGTACTGCCAAAGTGTTTTATACAGTAGTAAGAGATTTTAAGTAAAGACGAGGTTAAAGCAATATCAGTTAACCCTATCTTGGTTGGAACACCTGTGTCGATAGATACTGTGTTTAACTTAGAGTGATGATAAGACAGAGTGTTAATTCTGTCAATATCAACATTTCCGTTATCGAAACAACCGTAGTATTTTGTTCTACATAAAGTTAGATGATTTCACTCAAATGAAAATAAAGTATGAAATCGTGAGTGTTATTATTCTTTTCATTGTAGAAGCAATACAAGTTTTAAGTACAGATACTACAACAACAGGTCACATTGAACAAGTAGTGATCAGCAACACTATTCAGGTCGGATCGTCAGTAAAGTTTGGCCCCAGCATAGTATACGTGATCTGCCACTAGGTGTTTCAGGCTTTGTAGAAATCTCCCACTGACGGTATACGGCACGAAGGGCTTATTGTAGAAAGATCTTCACGTCCCTCCCAAAGCGTTTTATTGCCGGGAATGAGAGCATGAATATAAAGCAACATTTATTGTGTGGCTATTGAAATCCATTCTTATTTTTGCCTGTGTCACTAAAGTAATAGCAAACTCTGTACCTTTTTTTTTGGGGGGGGGAGGAGGGTTGATATTCTGCCTACACAGCAGAAGTAGATCGGTGCTAAGTTCGATTCTTGGCAAATATGTACCGTATATGAATTATTTTGCCTCAGATTGTTAGAATCTATGTTAGTTGCGCTTCACAGTAGAATAATTCTTGAGATATTATTTGGAAATACATATGAAATAAGTATTCTCTCTCTCTCTCTCTCTCTCTCTCTCTCTCTCTCTCTCTCTCTCTCTCTCAAGTCTCTAATTTTCTTGTTTTTTCATGATTGTTTTGATCCTGAGGGGTAGGAAAAATATCACTACGTACGTATTATCTGAGTGTTGTAAAAGAGACCTGGACTAAATGGGAGCAGAAGGCTGAACCCCCTGCCCTGCCCTTGTATTGTTGTGGAAATTTCGCTGTCCATCGTCCAGTACGTGAAACACAAGCAAGTCTGTAGCTCGTATGACTTGGGAGGTAGACAGATTGGAGACTTCTTTCTCTGATTCGTGTCCCAAAAACGATGGGAATCTTTATAGCTTTCCCGTGTGTCTGCAGAAAATATGGTTATTATGGTAATGTTGAAGAATGCCTTTTTAGTTAACCTGTAATTTGCTGTCAGTCTCTATCACATTACAGCGTGCTCTTCAACAGTACAGGTTTATGCTTCCACTGAAATTTTACAGAGGATGAACTCTATCGCTTATTGACTGTCCAGTACACTGTTGGCATAATGTAATGTGTGTGTGTGTGTGTGTGTGTGTGTGTGTGTGTGTGTGTGTGTGTGTGTGTGTGTGTGTGTGTGTGTGTTTTGTTTTCTGATTTGTGTGGTTTGAAAACTGCGGGACCTACACTAGAGCCCCACATCCCCCTTTATACTCGTACACCCTGATGGTAGTGCTGCATCACCACCACCATCCCATGCCGCTGCATCACCAAAATCATAACGCGCTTCCCCCGAGATTAAACCTGACCATCACGTTACGGCAGCGTGGGTTTATGAAGCAACACCAAGACGTCACATTCGTCACACCCCGGCCACCCTCGCCTCCGTCAACATTTGTGGGAAAACACTGGTCATGCGGCGGGGGTAACGGGCTGCCTCCTTTCTCGTGCCTGCACTGTGTGTTTGGTTTATCACGCTGCATATACATATAAAGGGGTCGTCTTTATTAAATGTTACGTGCACTACATATTGATCTCTATTCTCCCTTCACCATTATCTTTTTATACAGGCCATGTGAAATGGCTCAGGCCTGTGTTGTGGGTGGCTTAGGAGTCTTGTAGCACTTATTCCTTATCCATGTATTTTGCTACTTACATCTTATCATTTTATGGTAGGTTATACTATTTAAACATTGACTTACTTTGCATCAGTATTAAGCAACAGGCTATAGAGATGTAATGTTATGAATAAAGCAGTAAGGAAGAGATGTTACGAAACCTACAAAGCCATTATGTTATTTTGGAACATTAGGTGGTCTTGTGATTATAGGCGCCAGTTGGAGTGTCGTGCATGCATCTGAAACTCCAAGGAGCGATTGGAGATGTCTCGACCATGTTGTACCACAAAGGGCCTAAGGTGGTTAGCTGGTTGAAAATGTTCTGAACTATAGTGGTCTCTCATTTGGTCCCGGGCACATCAGAGGAGATGATATGCATATCATTTCTCCTTTTTTCTGTACTTCCTCTTAGGGGTTACTTCATTTATACAGTACTAGCTTCGTCAGTACTTTTTTTCTATTCATTATCGCCACTGTAATTATCATCATCATCATCATCATCAGGGCCGTCCACAAACACCTTACCCAGCCACACCTTACCCTGCTGGCTTGGGTAGAGTTGGCAAAGGCGTAACTTACTTTCAAGTCGATTACCCCGCGGGAGACGTGAACGCCAATCGAGGCTGCGTAATTACGAAACAGTCGCTGTGCTGGCCTGGCTATTTGCTTTGTCAGCACTTCACATTAATTACAGAATCTTCATCGACAACATTTCCTCTTTATACATTTCTGAATTTCCTTAGTCTTCCCCGTTTGCCTTTTCTCCCATTCTGTGCCCTGCCTACGTCTTTTCATCCCCTGCATCCTTCCAGCATTCCTTAGTCTCCACGTTCTTTCCCCTGCCTTCTTTCCTCATTCCCCTGGCACCCCCCTTCTTTCCTCTGGCTCCTCCCTTCTTTCTTCATTACCCTGGCTCCCCCCTTCTTTCCTCTAGCTCCTCCCTTCTTTCTTCCGCCCCTTCTCATCTTTCTCCTGCGCCCACACTTCTTTCCCCTGCCTCTTCTCTTCCTTCCCCTCTCTCCTTTCTTTTCTCCACTTCTTTTGTTCTTCTCCCTGCGTCTATTCTTTCTCCTGGTTCATCTTTTTTTTTTTTCTTCACCCATTTCTTCTCTCCTCTGCCTCATCTCTTCATTCCCTTGACTCCTCCCTTCTTTCCCCTACCTACTCGCATATTTCCCCTGCTTTCTCCCATCTTTGTAATGCCTTCTTCCATCTTTGCACTTTGCTTCCCGTTCTCCTGCCTCCTTTCTGCTTTCCCCTGCCTCATCCCTTCTTTCATCCTTACTCGTGCCTCCTTTTTTTTTTTTTTTTTTTTTTTTTTTTTTTTTTTAACTCTCTGTCGTCCCTTGCTTGCATTCCTACCCTGTACCTCCCCTTGCCTTACTCCAGCCCTCTCCGTAAGACCTCCTGCCTGCCTCCCCTTGTCTGCGTGCCTTCCCCTGCCTGCCCTGCCTGCCTGGAGTGTCGGTGCCAGACAGTGAGGGTCGCGAGGCGGCAGGTGTTGCGGCCGCCTGCATGGCTCCCCGGGCATCCCTGTAATTACCTTACACTCAGGCTCACCCCTCTTACTTCATGGCTCCTGTCTCACCTCTCATGCATTAACTCTGCCTCAGCCATCCTATCTTACCCCCTTCTTCACCCCTCATACCTCACCTCTTCTACCATACCCCCTGCCCTACCCCACCTTCTTACCTCCTGCTTCACCCCATTTCTCGCTTTTTGTCTCATCGTCTTATATTACTCTACACAGACTCACATCATGCATCATCCTTTACCTAACTCTTCTTGCCTTGCCCCTCCTATGTCACCCTTGTTTCCATGTCTCCTGTTTCACCCTGTTTTTCCTCCTACCTCATTCTACATTCGTGTCGTATCCCCTGTCGTGACCTTATTACCTTGGCCCTAATTTCTTTATGGCTTCCCTCTTTCCTTGTTTCACTTGCTGTATTGCCACCATCATCTCTCCTGTTTCAACATTCATTCGTTACCACCGCCTCCAGGCTCATCCTCCTGCCCCACCCAACCAGCTTTATTTTCCTTCTCCAGTCTTGTGTGACCTCTGCCTCCAAATCTTCCTTTTTCACTATACATATCCTCGCCTCTAGCCTTGCTATTTTTTACTTAGCTTCTCCAGCTTCACCCGTCTGCCCACACCACTCTTCTCCTACCCGTCGAACTACCACCTCTGCCTTACCCTCCTCTCTTCCCTCCCATCTTCTACCTCTCTTCTCGCCTCCCAAGCTTCTGCCCTTCTGCTCATCCCATCCTGTTTCATACTTCCCATTTTACTTCCCATGACTCTCCACTCCTGCCTTATCTGCTTCATCCTGTGACATGATCATTCAGCCTTATCTATCCTCTCCTCCTCCTTTTTCCACCCTCCTTCCTCACCAACGCCTATCTAATTCCTTCTCTCTTGTCCCCTTCCTGTCTCAGCTACTGCTTTTGTTCACTGTCGTACTGCAGTCTCTGCCATCGCTGAAATGTTGTCAGAACTGAGTGACATCTTGCTAAGCCATTTAACAGAAATCAAGTGTTTGGGGTACCGATAGGGTTGGGGGTGACGTGTTATGATTTAGAGTAAAGGGGTTGTACCTCTCTATCCAACTTTCTTACTTTATTTTTTCTCTCTCTGTGTTTCACTCTGTTTTCCTCTTATTGTCTAGGTTTTCCTCAACTCTTTTCTTTTTTAACCTTGTCGTTCATTCATTTGTCCATTTTCTCCACGTCCGCCACTGCCACTACTCACATTTTATCACTTCCTTTCATTTAGTTTCATTCTTCTTTCATATTTTCCTCCATTTTTTCTAATTCTGGATCTTTACCTAGCAGTTGAGATGTCAGTTCTCTACGTGGGGTGGAAGAAATTGGCTTCTCGTATTAATTTTTTAAAATTCTGGTTCCCTTTTTGTCACCCATAGTCTTCCTTCTTATCGTCTTTCAGTTTTTATCTTGTCAGTTTTAACACCTTGCTTCATTTTATTATTGGCTGGCTCTGACTGGCCTCTCCCTTGTTTATGGATCCAGCCTTATCCCAGCTGTTGGTGGAAATGAGTGTCTGGATGATGATGATGATGTTGGTGGTGGTTCTTTTGACCATGCATCGTCAGTCAGTATTATATTATTGCATTTACGAATACTGTATTATTATTATTATTATTATTATGTTGTTGTTGTTGTTGTTGCTGCTGCTGCTGTTTATTATTTTTTTTATCATGATGTTCCAATCTAATAGACGGCAAATGGATGGGACAAATGGAGTTTATCGCTTCATTTTGTCCAAGAAAGTTCACAAGCTTATATGTAATATAGCTGTGGATTATAGATTACCCAAGTATTCCCTAAGTGTGATATATGAGTTGCAAACAGCATAGTACCTACCATGGTACAGGATTAGAGATATACAGACTGTACCTTGTCATATAGTCATCTTTAAGTCATATTCTTGATGGGATCTGAAAACTTTACTTTTTATGTGTCCGTCGCATGTGAGCGTTGATATTCGGGTTAGGATGTTGCTGCTGGCCTATTGCTCCGCTACCACCAGCCCATCACTCTCTTATAAC
>NC_136979.1:37944965-38032465 GCF_032717465.1 Coenobita brevimanus
AAAAAGCTAAATTCCCTGCAATAATGGTTGATGTGGTTTGGCTCATTTTTCATGTAGGATTATGTGCCCTAATTATGGTGATGATGATGATTTGGTAATTCTCCGTGCAGTATTATCAGGCTGGAAGAGCAAGGTGGTAAAGAGGTTCTTTAACTCTGAACCGAACCACTTAAATCTTTTCATGTTTCAGAGTATAGCCAGCACATTTTTCCTTCTTTCATTTGACAGTCCGAATAAAATCTTCCGAAGGTTCCCTGCACCAGGGAAGTTAATGAAGATTGTTATATATTCCTTCACACTGTATTATATACCGTATTCCTTCACACTGAGAGGTGTACCCAAGGCTTAATAAAGTCGCCTGTCGGTGAGAAATATTTAAATGGGGTTAAATATGGCGTATGCTTCTATATTTTATGTTTGGGGATGATTGCGGATAAATGATATGGCTGGCGAACAACTTTCAAAATTTTGGCAGATTTATTGGGCCGAATAATTAATGTTGATGCAGTATTTTATAATATTGGTATAGCAGGTATACTTTTATGGTATCCTCCACAGGAAATAAAGCTTATATCAGCTCTTGCGGAGCGAAGATTGAGAAAATCATTGAGCAAAATATGTAAAGATGCATTATCTTTCTTACTTCAAATACAATAATAGTGATAGATGATACTGAATGAGGTGAGCTTTTACATTCCTTTTACTTATATGGCGTCTCATCTGTCTCATAGATACACAAGTCTGATATATTTAAAACTAGGTGTTCGTGATTCTGCAGTATATATAATGTCAGATTATTGCGTCAGACACTAACGGACCAAATATTATCATTACTGGATCTGGAGTGGTTGGCTGGCGGTATCATACCCATTTACTTATTTGTTTATTTATTTTGGTGGGGATCGTAATATGTTGTAAGAGATTAGGTTAAAATAGGAGAGGGTGGGGCGAGGGTTGCAGTGTAAACCAGTTCTGACTTGATTCTCGCAAACCTTACCTGCCAGACGTGCATCCCAAACCTGATTCTGATACATGCAGTAGTCTGGGAGCAGCCTCACCCCTCACTACATAAGGTCTCCGGGAAGCTGAGGAAAATCTGGCAGTAGCAACACACACACACACACACACACACACACACACACACACACACACACACACACACACACACACACACACACACACACACACACACACACACACACACACACACACACACACACACACACACACACACACACACACACACACACACACACACACACACACACACACACACACACACACACACACACACACACACACACACACACACACACACACACACACACACACACACACACACACACACACACACACACACACACACACACACACACACACACACACACACACACACACACACACACACACACACACACACACACACACACACACACACACACACACACACACACACACACACACACACACACACACACACACACACACACACACACACACACACACACACACACACACACACACACACACACACACACACACACACACACACACACACACACACATTACAGTGAAGGGATGAAAAAGAGAAACGTATCAGGGTATTGGTTGCAGTCAAAGTTAAAGCGAAAGTACAAGAGATAACCCAAGCCAGGAATTTAGCCATCATGCAGAGGGGAACAAATACTAGGCAGATATATTTCTTGTTCCTACATCCAAGCAGTATGTTAAAGATGTATGTGATTGATATTAGTCACTTATACAGAACAATACGAGTTAACATATACGAGTACTAGGGGAACTGTTGTCAGAATTTATAGAAGAGCATCATCATCATCATCATCATCATCATCATCATCATTATTATTATCATCATCATCATCATTATTATTATCATCGTCGTCGTCGTCGTCGTCGTCGTCCCCCTCATTATTTTAACGTAAAAGATGGGTGAGGTAGGGTCCAGACACAAATAAGAAGGCGTAAAAGTGGAACATTTAAACTGTCGAGGAAAAATATAAGGCAGGTATATTGTAAACGGCGGCCGTGTTCAGAGTAAAATACATTAGAAAATAAACCCAGTCGTTCCCTCAGTGATCAATATTATTCCTTCTCAATATGGACAGACCTTCCTCGGGGCCGCCTGATTGGTCGATGTTTTTCGTGAGTGGCCAGTCCTAAGTGAACAGTGTCTTGGAAGTTACGGAGAGAGAGAGAGAGAGAGAGAGAGAGAGAGAGAGAATAAATCCTTGCAAAACACATAGGGTGGAACTCTTGTGATGGAGGTATTAGGAAAAGGGAGACATGTAAGGAATGATTATAGAGAACACAGCTTGTTGGACTGGCAGGGAAGAATTATAGGGAAGAAAAATATATATGAGTGTGAGATTATAGATTTAAAGGCATGTTAGGCACCGATTATAGCGATAGATATTCATGTGAGAAAGATTATGGTAGAGATGCAAGATTGTTAAACTGAAATTGCAGAAGGAGGGCATGTTTACAGAATTATAGAAAGAAAACATGCGAAACGATTATGAAAGAGAGGGGAACTCTTGAAGGTAGAATGATTATGAACAAGCAGAGTATGGAGGAGAGATTATAGTAAAGTAGATTAGGAAGGACAGATTATAGGAAAGGGACTTGATAGGCACGAATTAGAGGAGGGAACGCTCATGATGTAGGGATGATTTTAACGAGGCAAAAGTATGGTGGATAGTGTAGAAAGGAAAGGGGCTTGTTAGCAGAAATAATAGGAGGGAAGGCTTATTGGATAGGAATTATGGCGAGACAAAGTTGATATGCAGAGATTATAAGGAAGGAATCATGTTAGACGGGAATTCCAGGAGGGAGGGGGATCCTGCATGGAAATAAGGTTAGTTTTAGAAAGAATATAAGGGAGGATGCGTGATAGGCAGGCATTATAGGGAGACCAGTATGACAGGCTAAATATTGGAAGTGAAACTTAGTATACGGAGATGATAGGGAATGAAGTTTGTTAGGCAGGAATTATAGGAGAGTTTCATGGACTGCGATTACAGGGAGGAAAGTTTGATATTCAGGGATTATAGGAATAAAATTTTGTTATCCAGGAATCATAGGAAGGAAACTTTCTTAGACAGGAGATATAGGGAGGACTGTTTGTTAGGTGGGAATTATAGAGAGGAAAGTTTGATAGACAGAAATTAGAGGATTTTTTAAAGGAAAGATTTAGTGTTAAGTAGGCTTGTTGGACTGGATGATAAAGGAAACGTAGTAGACAAAAATAATAGGGAAAAAAGCTGTCGAAGGAGGATTGATTTTAAAGTAATCGGCTTTCAGTGGAGAATTATATTAGGGAAGACTGATGAGGGAGAAACTGTACTATATAATGAGAGCCAGTAAAGAAGGAATTATAGGGTAGAGAGTGTGTTTGACATCAGTTTTAGGAAGACAGGTTTATCACGTGAGAATTATAAAGTACTGATGGTTGTGAAGGAAGGATTATAGGGTAGCTGTTTAATAGGGAGGTCAGTATGTCAGACAGGAGTTATAGAGAAGTTAGCTTTCTGTGAGGAAATAAAAGCAGAGAATATTTTTATGGAAAGGTTATTACATGGGAACGATAATAAGAAAATTATGGGGAAGGAAGAATATTGGTCTTAAATTATGGGCCGGAAAGATCATTGAGCAAGGATTATAAGGAAGGATGGCATTTTGATTACTTGGGAATGTCTTGAAGTATGAACAAGGATGCTAAAAGGAAGAAAAAAGGAAGGAAGAAGGAGGGACCGAAGAGGATGGGAGGAAGTTAGAAAGAGGAAGGGAAAAGGAGAGAGTGGTGAAAAGAGGAATTGGGAGATACATGGAAGGAGTGTAAAAAGAAAGGTAGAGAGAGAGAGAGAGAGAGAATAGTGGAGAAAATAAATAACAAAGAGGAAGAGGAAAGGTGAAGGAAAAACGGAGAGAGTAATATTGAGAGGGAGGGAGGGAGGCGAGGGGAGGGGGTTTGGAGGAAATATGGAAGGAGGGAGGGAGGGAAGGGGTTTGGAGGAAAGCTGGATGGAGGGAGAGGGAGAGGGAGGGAGGTGAGGGGAGGGGATTTGGAGGAAAGTTGGAAGGTGGGAGAGAAGGAGGGAGGTGAGGGGAGGGGGTTTGAAGGAAAGATGGAGGGAGGGGGGGGGAGTGGCCAGAGGGTGTCATTGTCCCCGTAACCTCAGCTTTCCCTCCTTACCACTACTACTACCACAACTACCACTATTCCTACCACTACTAACACAACTAGCACCACTTCTCAACTACCACCACCTCTCAACTACCACCACCACCATTCCCACCACTACTAACATAACTTGCACCACTTCACAGCTACCACTATTCCTACCGCTACTAACACAGCTAGCACCACTTCACCACTACCAGTATTCCTACCACTACTGACACAACTAGCACCACTTCACAGGTACCACTATTCCTGCCACTGCTAACGCAGCTAACACCACTTCACCATTCCCACCACTATTAACACAAGTAGCACCACATCACCACTACCGCTATTTTTACCACTGTTACATTCCTGCGAACACCACCACCACAACCACAACTACCACGGCTATATAAGCTACTCCCACAACCACCACCACCAACATTGCCTCCGTGTTTGGCACTGTTAAGATCCTGTTTTTGTGCAGCTGTTAAGTGGCCGCAGTTGTCAGCACAGCCTGTATGGACTGTCAAGACCACCACCACGACTGTTAGGGTCAGCACATGTTCTCTCATTTTCAGCACCTACATCACCACCACGAAACTGTCACTTCTAAAATCATCATCATCATCATCATCATCACCCATTATATCTCTCACACCACTACCACTAATGCCAGCATGATCATTACCACCTCTTGTGTTACCATCGTTTCCTCAAGTACCAGACAGGCCATCATCCCTACCACAAGGTGAACTGGCAAAGCTGTGTGGCAGTTATGTGGTGTGGTAGCGAGGTGTGGTCGGACTGGAAGGCTTGGAAGGAATGTTGTGGTTGTGTTAGTGTCTGTGCTGGAGGTGTGGCAGGCCAGTGTGTTTGTCCTGGTTCTAACCCACTTACCACGAAGGCATATATCTATCTATCTATCTGTCTGTCTATCTGTCTATTCAGTTTTATTCTTGCTACAGCCAGACGTGTTGTTCTGCTCCCATGTTGAAGATATTGGATAAGGAGATACGAAGTACCTGATCAGAAAAAAAAAAAAAAGCCATTCATAAACTGGAGATAAAATTGTCAGGAGGTAACAGGCATAAACTGAAGAAAAAATAAATAAATGGCGTCACCAAATTGTGGGAGGTTAGGCTGAAAGGCGAATGAGATACAATTGAGTACCATGCAATTGTAAACATTGGTATAATTATGTTTATATGTGTTTTCCTGTCAAGAAATAAATTACTAGGTTAATTATGATTGCATATGCGTTTGATATAATAAGTCAAAGGCTCAGGACGGGAGCTACTCCAGATCCAAAATAAAGTTTTCTCAAGCCCCGAAAAGACAGAGCAAATTTTAGCGATAGAGAATCAATGTAGCAGGGAAGTATAGCCTTACTGAAGGTGGAAATTCAGATTTTTTTTCGATAAACTTAACCTATGAGGACATCAGTTGAGGTTCAACCTTGTCATTACGAGAGGTAAATACAACGTATGGCTGTATCCAGAGAATCGGAATGGCTGGGAGTGTTTCTACCCTCTTCACAATGAGAGGTTTCCATGAAGTGAATAAAATCATTTGATGGTAACAAAAACAGTATATAAAATGCGGCATCGTTGAGAAGACGATAAAGGTGAAGTATCGTACAGTAAATGTAACTGAATTATATTATGCACGAGCTAAGTCTGTATGTGGAAAGTAGCGTTTTTGAGGTGCACTGCTGCATCGTGGCCTCTACATAACTTTTTATTTTTTTTCCTACCATCAGTATAACATGTTAACCATGAGCTGATTAAGATCGTCTGGCGGGCTAGAGCAATATATATATATATATATAATCTCATCAGCCGTTTGAGTGTCCTTTGCAGGATCGGCCTATCCCGACCGAAGTGGGGACGATACAGCCTATGTATCTCTACCAAGTGGCTTAGGTCGTCCAGTAGAGACTGTATGTAGGGTGAGAAGTACTTGTAAGTGTAATTGTTGTGTTGGAGTGACTTTGGATGTGTGTGTAATCGGCCCGTGCAAGCCGGCTGGGTGCAAACGTATTTCACAGTATGCGACACTGGTTCAACCACAGCACCCCCTGTGTCCGCCAATGCAGTACGTGGCTTGAAGAACGCTCCCAAAGTTTATTACACTGGCGGGGCGCGAACCCTCGTTCTTCAGTGTATGAAAACGCACACTTTACCACTGAGGCTCCATATATATATATATATATATAAAAGACGTCATCGCACTCAAGGCAGTGATGGAGACTTTCTAATCTTTTCACGACAAGGTGTCTCTCTAAAGCTGAATAAAGTCGTCTTGTGGGACCTTGGAAAGCAATATAAAAACGTCATAATACTAAAGAGTTCGATTGATATATGCGGTGACCGATAATTGTGAGACTCTGGAAAAGCAATGATCTTGTGCAGTCCTTGGGAGGAATGCAAATTTCCGAACCGCAGCCATGTTAAGCACCTTTTGCTTTTCAGGAGGGTCTAGACTGGTTAGGTTACGATGCTAGTGTCAAGGCAGGATAGAGAAGGCTGTTAAGTTAGGGAGTTGGGTTAGGTTAGGTTAGAGGTACTGCAAGGGTTAGGCTAAGTCTAAGTAGGTTAGTTTAGATTAGGGAAAGTTAAAGTGTTGAGGTTGGGTTAAGCTTGGGTTCAGTAAAAGAAACACCATCCTCCGGAGAAGAGAAAACTTAGCCCATGGTGCTAAAATGGCTGAACATAGAAAATACGCGGGAGGGACATTGCCGGCTTTGACTTTGGCGCCTCCTTTGCCTGAAAAAAGATAAAAAAAGAAATGCCATGTGGAAGAATAGATATGTACGTCTATCATTTTCCATCCAGTTCTCAACGTGAGGCATTTGTATTGAATTAATCATTATATTATTATTATTATTATTATTATTATTGTTGTCATTATTATTATTTTTATTATTATTATTTATTATTATTATTATTATTATTATTATTATTATTATTATTATTATTATCATCATCATCATCATCATCGTCATCCATCCATCCATCATCCAATCCTATGTTACCCCATGAGGAGCGTAGGTGTTTGTAGGTGCACTCCAAAACAGGAAGTGCACGTTTAAGCTTATGCAGGTTTTGTGAATGTACTTCTATGTATGTGTCGTAGGTGCGCGTCTGTACAAGTGTTGCAGATGTACTTCTAAATGTGTGTCTAGGTCCACGTCCATACAGGTGTTGTAGGCGTGTTTCTGTACCCAGTTCTGGTGTTAGAAGTCCATTACACAGGTTTTGCAAATGTACTTGTAAAGTGGCAGTACATATGTGGTGGCGTAGAGGTGGGTGAGTGAGAGTGCGTGAGAGAGAGCGAGGGTAGTGACCTGCATGTCGGGTGGGTGGGTAGGTAAGGTCTCCGGGCACCTGACTCACCGGGAAGCCCATCCACTGGCAGGTCCCGGCAAGGTCACTGCTTGTCCTCTCTGTCCTCACCCCGCCCTCAACCCCGTGCATCCCTCCCCCCCCCTCCCAGCAGCCTCTCCCACCCCCCTAACCCCTCCTTACCTGCCCACCTACCCCTCCTTACCTCTCTTGTCCCTCTACCACTGTTCTTACCTCTCTCGTCCCTCCTGCGCATCCCTTCCCCCAGTCTCCCCATCCCTGCCTACTAATCTCCCTTCCCTTCCCTATCCTCCCCCCGATCGCGTCACCATCTCTCCCACCCCTCCCGGCCAACTCGTCCAGTTTCGTTGCTCCACCCTCCCTCCCCTCCCTGGTTCTCCTATCCCTCCCTACCTCTCTGCCCGTCTCTCCAGCGCGTCTCTCCTCCCCCCCACCTGCCTCCCTCTCTCTCCCTGCTTATCTTTCCCCCCTTCTCTGACCTACCCCTCCCTAGACTTGCCTCCCCAGTAGCTTTTCCTTCTCTCCCTTGCTCCCCTCCTCTTGCACACCCATCCCTCCATACTGTGCACACCTCCCCTCCCATCTCCTTTCCTCCCCTACCCAGCCCTTCCTGTTCCTATTCCCTTTCCATTGCCCTCGTCTGCCCTCTCCTTTCTGCCTCCTTCCTTCTTTCTCTCCTCTCCCCTCCCCTCCTAACTTGGTCACTCCACCTTATACGTGCAGTTGACCTCCCCCCTCCTCTCCCAACTTACTCTGCCCTCTACTACACACGCTGTCTGTCTGTCTGTCTGTCTGTCTCTCTCTCTCTCTCTCTCTCTCTCTCTCTCTCTCTCTCTCTCTCTCTCTCTCTCTCCCTCCCCCTCAACTTGTGCATCTCATCCCCTATCGTCCTATCTCCCCTCCTTCCCTCCTTTCCTCTCTTTTCCCTATACCTTTCCATTATCTCCCTTTACCAACCCTTTATCATGCGTCTACCCTATTTCCTGTCCTTCCCTCCACCTCAGTATCCCAGTTGGGTCACCTCGTCTGGGAAAACGGCTGCCAAGAAGGACGGTTTACCTCGTTCCAGGAATAACAGACGTATAAAAAAGAAAGGGGAAAAATAAATGCGTAAAGACTACAACAGGTAAAGAGGGGAAGACCTGGATATGTCGTCACGTAACTCTTCAGTATGATGTCGTTTTGTTTTCTTTCGTCCCCTTTTGCTCTAACTTGGACTAAAATTATTCTTTCTCTGTCTTGAATGCTGAGTTGTTGCAGTGGATTAGCACTATGGAATGATGCTGGTCACGAAGAGGTGCTATGAAGAGACTGCACAGTCATAACTTTGTATTTCTCTGCCACTGAGGTATGTAAAAAAAAAGCCGCAAAAAGACGAAAATCTAGCCCAAGTTAAGGTGAAAGAACTATGATTAAGGAATTGGAAGCAGTCTCCTTTTACATCTATAGTAGGATGGTATATTTCTTTTATCATGCTGTAATATTCTACTACTGGAAGATTTTCTTCAACATAGGCAAGACCTATCGTAGTAGTGGGGCTAAACGCAGTCTCCTTCAACTCTTCCAGTATAGTGATATATTTTTATTTAGTCTACCATCAGACGATTTTATTTGCATAGGGTAGAGCTCTTGTAGTGAAAGTATGAAGTGGTTGTATCGAGGGAATGGTGCTAATATGCCCTGCGTTATTTAGCCTTTATAATGAGGGTGTGATGAGGTAGTCGTTTAGATGTAATCCCAGTCAACACGATGACGTCCTTTAGTTGCTGAATCTTGCTGCTACGAGGCGTTTGTGTTCAGCTAAGAAGAGGCCCCTGGTAAGTGATGGAGTTAGTGGAGACTGCATCAAACCCATCGGTTCAAAAAGTCTATCCTGGGTTGAAAGAATATTCAGGATAATACCTAGAATAAACAAGACGTCTTCAGGCTGAAAGAGTTAAGTGGCGATATCGAGATGCTGTGTGTTCTATAGGGCTTATTATGAAGGTGATTTGGTATTTGTTGAGGTGTTAATTGTGGTTTAGTGCTTCCTCCACCGGACTCCTATTCTACCCTGCCTTCATCTGCTTTCTTTCCTCCGTTCCCAGTCCAGTAGGTATCTCTTCTTCACCCCACGCTTCTGCACCCTTCGACTTTACTTAACCTCGTCTTTTTTCTCTTTCTCCCTGCCCTTCTTTCCTCCCATCTCACTACCGTTAGCCCTCTCACATCTTTCAGGTTCTCTTCTTCGCCTACATGTTCCATTTTCCCTCCTTGCTTCGTTTCCCTCCTCCTTTCCCCTTCTTTCAGGTCACTTTTTCTCCGCTGCCTCATTCTTTTTTCTAATTCTTCCCATCATATGTTTTTATTCCTGCATTCGTCTTCATTTCAGCTCACCTCCTTTTTCCACTTCCTTTCTTTTCCTTCTCAAAGAGTCCTGATTCCTTCCTTGCATTTTTTTTCACACCTCTTCTTTTATCCTTATCACCTACCGTATTCCTCGTATTTCAAGCATTTTCCCTTTGTACGCGTTTATTCCACGCATCTCTTTCCCCTCCTTCTTTTTTGTATCTTCCTTTTTTCCTCTCCATCAGTCTTCATTCCACTCGTCTTTATTCCTCTCTCCATTTTCTTCTTCGTTCAAGAGTCTCTTATTTTTCCCTACATCCATCTTCATTCCAGTTCCTCGTCTTCTTCCTTGCGTTTATTCCTCCTTTCTCTCCACTTGGCTTCACCCCAGCCTCTCCTCTCGTTCCCTCCATCTATCTTCTCTTCGCTGACCGTCAATCCTGTCCCTCCTGGTCATATATCCACTTCACAATTTACTCAATCCATCCTTCACCAGTCTTAACCTTACTGTGCTTCCCCTCACTTCACTTTCCAGCCATCTTTCTGTGTGTATGTCTGTCTCCACTTTTACCATTCCTTCCCTTTTCTTTAGTCTCTACCCTCGCCTTCCTGGTACCCATTCATTTCCGATGTTGGACTAAAATTCCAGTAGAAAAAAAAGGGGGGGAGGAGGGGGGAAATATCTTCTACAGCCATCTTGAAATATATGTTTCTCAGGAAGTAGAAGGAACCCTTTTGTATGCTGTCATTATCATCATCATTATTATTATTATCATCATCATCATCATCATCATCATCGCCATTGTTATGCTTTTCCCTCTGGTAAACTAAGCGCACCAATAGTTTTTAAAATTCATGTGGATAAATAGGTTTGTTCGCTATCCACCTAAACATTTTGACCCTGAGACAAAGTTATTGACAGTATAAAATTACTTTCATAACTATAGATCAGAAAGCTTATTAGGTCCTATAAGAGTATTTTTACAGTTCTTCTGATTTGAAGAAACTTTCAACTAGTTTATTATACTCTTTTCACTTTAATCAGGCCATCGTGAATGCCGAGTTTTAGCAATAGAGTAACACCAGAATATGGTGCTGGTCACGAAGAAGTCCTCAGGATAGGATGTACAGCCGTAGTATTATTTTATTCTGCCACAAAGCTCCGTAAAATACGAGGAAAAAATGACTAAAATCTAAGGCAGTTTACGGTGAAAGAACTTCATTATATATTTTTCATTTGCCCTTCCTTATATTTCAGTGATAGTTTTCTTACTTCCCTGTTGGTCCTAATCACATTTTCCTGCTTACATCTGCTTAGGGATTAATGCTCAGGGAAACTGACGTGCTTTCCTGCCCATGTCATGAACTCCAAGAATTGATTTGGCAGTGATATCCCACATTAACACTCTGATAAAAACCAGTATGCATGTCTATCGCTGTTTTGTCTTTATTCTTAGTCATTTGTAGTCCACTCGTCCATTTTCCTCCTCTTGTTACCAGTCCAGCCACTCCTTTTCCCTCCAGCAGCCTATTATCCCTTATCTCTCCCTCTTGGCTCCAATAGTCTCCTACTGTCTCCTCCTTTCTTCTTTCCTCCGTCTCCCTGTTCAGACTTTTACTCCTTCTCCTTCCCCCCTCTCCTTCTCACCAACACTGCATCGCTCCATCTCCCTCATCCCTCTAACGACCTTTTCATCCATCCATACCTCTCTTTCTCCAGCCTCCTTTCCTTTTCCCTTCAGCCTCTCCTTATTCCCACCATCTCCCATTTTACCTATCCATCTCTTCTCCATCTGTGTCCCTCCTTTCTCTCTCTCAAACCTGCTCTTCCTCCCTCCATCCCTCTCCTTCCCTCAAACAACTTTCTTTTCTTTTTTTTTTTTACTCTGCTTCTTGTCTTCCCTCCAGCTTCCTCGTCTTTTCTCCACCACCTCTCTCCTTCAGCTTCATCCTCTTCATCCCTCTGTTCTTCCCATTAGTCTCATCTTCGATCCTCTAGCCATGTCTTCCCTTCATCTTCATCCATACATTGCCCCTTAATTTCTTGACCTCTCCTCTTCCCTTTTACTTTCCTTCAATCCCTTCGCCTATTTTTTCTCTTCCTTTCATCCCCCCTTTTTCCTTTTGCCCCTCACTCCTTCAGTCTTCTTTCCCTATCCCTCCTCCCTCCTCCTGCTCGTCTGTCCATCCTTCTCTCCTTGTCCCCATGTCCCTCTACCACCAGTGTTTACCCAGGTCCACGCCCAATGTCCTCACCTGACCACCCTCCTACTAGGAAACCTGACTGGCCCGCAGCTGTCCTCTCCCCCATACGCAACACTCTGACGTAGTTCATCATTGACACACACACACACACACACACACACACACACACACACACACACACACACACACACACACACACACACACACACACACACACACACACACACACACACACACACACACACACACACACACACACACACACACACACACACACACACACACACACACACACACACACACACACACACACACACACACACACACACACACACACACACACACACACACACACACACACACACACACACACACACACACACACACACACACACACACACACACACACACACACACACACACACACACACACACACACACACACACACACACACACACACACACACACACACACACACACACACACACACACACACACACACACACACACACACACACACACACACACACACACACACACACACACACACACACACACACACACACACACACACACACACACACACACACACACACACACACACACACACACACACACACACACACACACACACACACACACACACACACACACACACACACACACACACACACACACACACACACACACACACACACACACACACACACACACACACACACACACACACACACACACACACACACACACACACACACACACACACACACACACACACACACACTTTTTCCTATTTCTTAAACATTGCCTCGTAAATCCTGGACGTCCTAACCTTGTCATAATATAGTCATTTTTCTTGGTACGGCCTTACGATATTTATTATGCTCAGGAAAGAAGTCTTGTACTGAAGGAGTTAGAAACAGTGAATTATATTATTTTCTCGTGCATCGTCTTATTCATTACCTTCTCAATTAGCTGCCATTATTTTGATTGCCTACCTGTAATACGCCGATCTGTGTCTTACCATCCACCTGGGAATTCCGACTGGTCCGCTGTAGTCTCCTTACGCAACCTACTAACGCAATTTGGAACTCCCACATACACTGATCTTCCTTAAACCCTCTTCATTCTCTTGTGTGCTTTCTACTTTATTCCTTGCTAATTGCTTTGCCCTGGATTTAGCTGCCAACAATATTAATTTACTTTCATCCTTCGCACCTTTGTTCAATTTACTTCCGTTAGGGGGGTTAGTTGGTGGAGGGGAGGAGGGTAAACATTTCTGCCCAACAGTCCTTATATAACCTTACTGCCATAAAACTGAAATCATAGTTGTAGTCGACAATAAACAACCATGAACGATTTAGTGAGTCTGATGTTGTTTGTGCTCCTGTGTTCTATGCTCCTTTGTATTCGCTGTGTTGTCTGTACCACAACACAGTAGTAACTCATTTAGGAACCTCCCGCTCTCGTTATCCTGTCAACATGATGATCCACATTGTCTTTCTTTTCCTGAAGTTGATTCTCACCACCTCCAGACATTCAGCCTAGTTAACGTTTCGTATTAATGGGGTTTATTATTCTCACATACCCTCTTCATCGTAACCGTACTTAACTGCCCTCCATATGTCTGCATACTTACTTGTCTCTCTGCTGTTTTATTATCTGCCTTTTACTTAGCTGTCTGCCACTTAGTTCATTTTTACTTCTCAGCCTACTTTGCTAGTAACGGGTAGCTCCCCTTCTTCCTACTAACTTCTCGTACTTCAGGCTGTTTACCTTTCAGCTTACTGTCTGCCTACGTGTCTGCATGTCCGTGTCCTAACATATTTCCTTGTCACCCCATGTTTGCATCTTTTCTTGTTTCAGCCACATGCCTCTTTGTTCCCGTTAACTTGCATATGTCAGAACCTGTTTGTTTCCTGCTTACTTGTTGGCGTCAGTATCTCTCACATTATACTGTAGTAATTTACATCTAAACCTGTTTATTTCCTACTTACAACTTCTTAACGCCTTAACTGGTTGCTTCCAACGTGTAAAGAATATGAATCTTAACCTGTTGTTGGTCTGCATGCATTTCTGCCTCTGTAGGAAAAATGGCTGAAGTGTTTTCCCACTTTGCACTTCCCTGAAACTAGATCAAAGAATCAGGTTACCTCACGCCCAGTCCGGCAGCCTTGCTTCTTAAATGTTTTTTTTTTTTTCCTTTTCTTTCTCGCTTCTTTTTTCCCCTCTCTGGATGATTTATTTGGAACTTTAGGATTCAGTCGTCGTTTCGTGTAGTTTTTCTTCTTTCCTTTTCTCTCTCTCTCTCTCTCTCTCTCTCTCTCTCTCTCTCTCTCAGTGATTTACTGGGAAACCTGAGTCTTGTCCCAACACGCAACTCATAAATCTTTTACATTTCCATGTTTGTTGTGTGTGTGTGTGTGTGTGTGTGTGTGTGTGTGTGTGTGTGTGTGTGTGTGTGTGTGTGTGTGTGTGTCGCTTTATTATTTGCTCACCTGTTTCCGTATTTACTTATTTACATCCCGAATTTTTTTTTTTGGGGGGGAGGAAATAGAGGTTCTGTCTTCTCGTTCTTTTTCATCCTCAACCTCATCATTAGCTTTTCTTCTTTTCTTCCTCCTCTTCATTTTCCTCTCCCACAGTTCATACAGACGTACCTTGTCTCTCTCACCCTTCCTTGTTTAGTCTTGTCTGCTTTTATTCATGCAAACTCCTCTATTTACATCTTTATTGTCTCTCTCGCCAGTTGCACCATTGTTATATTTTTTTATTATTTTTTTTATTTCATTTTTTTGGTGAACATCTAATACTGCTACTCATCGCTCCGAGTGTTGTTATGCCACAGCCTCTCAGTTTTTCTTCTCACTCTGTTCTCTTTCTTGGTTTGTTTTCTTCCTCTCGTTTTCTCTCATATCACCTTCCATCCAATTCTCCGCACACCTTTCTTCCCTTCCTTTCATTCTCCCTCCTTTTCTTCTCACAGTTCTTCTCCTCTCTTCCTGTCATTTTCCCTCTTTTCCTTCTTTCCTCGTTTCCCTCCATTCTCCCTTCTAAATTCCATCTCTTCTTCACTTATTCACTTTTTCCAGCTTTGCCCTCCTAACGTACTTGATTCTCTTCCATCCCTCCATTCCCTCCCGCTTTCCTCTTCCATTCCCCCCGGCTTTCCTCCATTCCCACCACTCTCCCTGCTTTCTCGCATCCGTCTACTCTCCCGACTTTCCTCCTCTACCTCCGCTGTCCCTACTCCCTCCCTTCCCTCTACTTTCTCATCTTACCTCAGTTGCTTTGCCCGTCTCTCCAACCTTCCTTCATTTCATTCAGTTTTCCTCTTTTCAGATCTCCTTACTTTATCTTTTGCTCCCTCCTTATCCCTCATCGTTCTCCTATTTCTTCAACCCTCCATCACTACTTCTGTTTCCTCCTGTCCTCCCTTTTCTGAGTTTCCTCCATCATTCCACCCTCCCTCACTTTCCTCCATTTTTCCCCTTTTCATTGCCCCTGGAACTCCTAGTCCTCCCCTTCCTTTCCTCCTTTCATAAGTCTTTTCTCTATCATTCCTTTCAGTCCCGTCCCTCATTCTGCTCTTCTTCCTTCCATCCATCCCTCTTCCTTTTATGATCATCATTTCATCTTCCCTCCTTCTTTTTTTCCTCGTCGTTTCTTTCCTCTTTTCCCTATCCCTCCCTTTCCCCCTCCTCCACCCTCCCTCCTTTTCTCCTTCCCATTCTTCGTTTACCATTTTCTTTTCCTCGTCCCCTGTTTTCTTTCCCTTCTTCCTCCCTCCTTTTCACCACCCTTCCGCTATCCATCTCCTTTCTTCTTCTCCCGTGAGACAGGGGAGGGAAGGATGGAGGGAAGGGCGTGTCTCCCATCCCTAAATTCCTGCCTTGTTCTCAGAAGGAGGGATGACTGGGGAAGATGTGTGCTTGGCGGCAGAGAGAGCCAGGGTAAATAGAAAGCCAGGTAAATAGATTTAGATAGCTGAAGAGTTTGATTCGTAGGCTGGGCAGTGGAGGTAGGTGACTGGAGGCTGGTGGGAAATTTGTGTATTTATGTATATTGATAGATAGATAGTGAGGCAGATAGATAGATAGATAAACGGAGTAGTAGATTTATTACTTACGGGCAGACAGCTAGATAATAAAAACCTGATATATAGGTAGATGACACATCGCTTACTTGGCCACGTAAAAGTTACAATAGTTTTTATTGTTAAGAGAACCCAAAGCCTGAAAATGTACCACAAGATATCCTTTCCAGTGAAAATGGAAGTCACGATACTGAGATGCTATGGACACAGGTATTTTAGTGGAGTTGAACCATGATGGTTTTCTAAGGTGAGCGAATGTTAATTACTAACTTAGGTTGAAAGATGATGATTAGGATAGGGATAAACTTACATAGGACGAAGATGAATGGCAAGTGGATAGAAGAATATCGCAACAAGACAAAGCCGAGTAAAGCCTAGTATCAGCCTACTTCCCGGGATGGATAAGGAAGGACGTGGCTGATGGATAGCAGGTGGACGGGATAGAGACGGGAAGCCAGGTCATCCATCACACTCTCTTCTATTTCCCCACCCCCTAGAGGCTGAAGGAAGGGGGGATGGCTGGGTCGTGAGGGAAGGATGGATGGCGGACAGTCGATGTTATGTAGGATTGTACGGTATTGACTGAATGACGTAGTGTGATTAATTGATTGGAACTGGGGGGGTGGGGACTGGGAAGAATAGATTGAGGGCGGGACGAGGGATAGACAGGCCTGGGTGGTCCAAAGGAAAGGTGAGGGTAAATTAAGGGCAGTGCATGAGGGATAGATTGATAGATGGATGGATTGGTGGATGGATGGATGGATGGATAAATAGACAGGTGGGTAGGTAGGTGAATAGTCGATTATATGACGGATTGTCGTGATTAGATTGTGGTGTAATTAATTGGGAAGAGAGGGAAAGGCCACGGTGAAAGCAGTGGATAGATAAGTAAACAGCTAGATAGATAAATGAACAGTCGATTTCATGTTGGTTTGTACTGATTGAATTGTGTGTTGTGATTGATTGGGAAGGGGATAAAGGGGAGGGGGGGATTGGAGGCAGTGGACTAGGATAGATAGATGGATAGGCGAACAGTCGATGTTACGGTGATTGTATCGTTTGAATTCTGTTATGTGGTTGACTGGAAAGAGGAAGAGGAATGAGAGGAGGTTATGGACGGTGTGTGTGTGTGTGTGTGTGTGTGTGTGTGTGTGTGTGTGTGTGTGTGTGCGTGAGAGAGAGAGAGACTGACGGACGGATAGTGAGATTTGGACAGTTGATGTGATGATAAATTACATTGATTCAGTCTTGTGTTGTGACTGAATAGGCCCAGGAGGTGGAGGCAGGATATCCGGGGCCTGAATGGGGTGTGAATGAGAGCCTGGTTCACTGGGCAAAATACTGATAGGTCTCCTCTTCCATGTTTTCTCTTTCCATGTTTTTTGTACCCTCTCTCACCCCATCCATAGGCAGAAAAAAAGTCAGGATGATGGTGGTCGTGGTGGTTGTGTTGATGATGATTATTATTGAAAATGAGTAGAGGTAAGCCGAGGGCAGTGATTGAGGAATAGATAGATGGATGGATAGACTGATACAGTACAAGGGTAGTTGATGCTATGATGAGTTATATTGATTGAACTGTGTGGTTTGGTTAATTAAAAAGAGAGTGGAGAGGGAGTCAGGTTGAGGGTAGTGGATGGGTGATGGGTAGATAGATGGACAGGCTGTGTTATGACAAAGTGTGTTCAGTGCATGCAGTGGTGTGATTGATTGGAAAGACGGAGTGAGTAAAGTTAGCCTCATCTACCCAAGGATGTCACTGGTATTTTTTATAGTTGCATCCTCAACGATTTTACTCAGCTTAGGGTAGAGTTTTCGAAGTGGCAAAGTTAGATACAGCTTAGATTAACATTATGGTAACATCAGAATATAAACCAAAATATGGATAAGCTAGATATAAACGATTTTGTTGTCTATAAGGGAGGCTTAAAATCAACACTTGTATATACGTCAGATCAACATTTGTATATACGTTAAACATTCCCGTTACACACTTTTCTACAAAGATCCCAAATATGATTGCTTGATGTCATTAAGTCATGTGAGCTTCAAGATTCATATTCAGATTCACAACCTACTTCTGACCACATATACGAGGAAAGTCATTATGCTTATTGTATGAGGGAACGCCATACTTTTTCCGCCCATGTTGGTGACGAGGAGCAAGAGGCATGAGTGGAAGCAGACAGACAGAACCAGGAGCAATGTCATTCCTCCCGTTATCGGTTCGTGTAATAAAGAGGATTTGATATATTTGCATTTCCTTTTTCATGCAGTCATCCGTTTTAGCTGCCGTTAATATTGTTCATAGAGTGCAAATTATGGAGTATACAAGGATCCTGGCATCTGTTAGATAAAATATCAAGCAGCAAATGTAAAACTACACACTGTAAGAACAGTTATATAGTTGTAAGGAATGTAGATCACTGTGGATCATCAACATTGGCCTGTAGTTAGCCTGGTACATGTCATCTCTGTATAATAATCATTTTTTCTCTTTGTCTCATTCTCATCATATCTTTTCCTAAAGCCATGTAAATTCTTCCTTTGTAATCTGTTCTCCAAAACACGTATGTCTTTGTCTGCTGACTTTTATTTGTGGTGCTCAGTGTACTTTTTCTCCTCCCTCATCCAGGATCTTGTATCTTTCCTTACAATACGCGGTATTGTCTTACCAGTCTTCTTTGAACTCTTTTATGACTTCCCTCATAGGATATAGTAAAGCCGTGGGTGTCACATACATTAGTTAGAATTGGAAAGACATGTTGATTATTTACTTAACGATTTTGAGGTAAAGTTCGTGTCTTCTTACGAATTCGCGATGTAAATCTGCTTGCCAAATGCCCTTCATCCCATGCCTGTTCAGCTATATACACACACACAAACAGGAATGAACCATGAACAGAATCCGTGTCTCTTCAGAAGAGGGCGACACACTGTCGCCTCAAACCTGAACAAGGAATGCCAACCAGGAAGATAATGTGTATGTTAGCCCAGCCCCTGAATTAGCTTTCCTGGCCACGACCGCCCTCTGAGAGATTATGACGTATGGAATGTCTATAGGAGCTGCTATGGAGGAGGTAGGGTGGTCGGGGAGGTGTTCTGAGTATGCTCGTTATTTCAATATGACGTTCTGTAGGGGGTGGAGGAGATTAAAATGTCATGTTCTGAGTATGTTGTTATTTGTGATATCAGTATTTTTTTATTTATTTATTTTTTTTTTTTTTTGGAACTAGAAAGTGTGGACGATGAGTTATAAGTTTGTGGTTATATTTTGTCGTCCCTCTGGGTTACTGTAAGAGGGTGTGGAGAAGACAATTATTTTCTGTAATTTTAATGTTTCGAGTATGTTGCTTTTTGTTACATCTTCACGGTGTTGTTGCTGGAACAAGAGGAGAGGACTGTTGTGTTCCGATGATATTTGTTGTCATTTGATGTGTTTATTTAAGCTGATGTATAGGCTTTTGCTGGAGGAATATGATGATGATGATGATGATGTTGGTGCTGCTGCTACTGATGATGATTGCTGCGTGTTTGGGAGGCTGATGTAGGAATGTGGGGTGGTGAGGACTGGGGTGGTCTGATTGTGATGTTATTTTGTTTTTGTGTGTACGGGAATGCTGTAGGGATGGGTGGGGGGGAGCGGGAGAGTGGAAATGGTGGTCTGAGAAAGTTGACATATTTTTTTTATTTAATGCCTACGTGGTTGCTATAAGTAAGGGAGACTGGTGGTTTGAGCATTTTTTTTTTCTTAACTTAAGGAGCGAGTTGTTCATTCGTTTCGTACAGTGACCTCTTTTTTAATGCTAAGTATATTATTCAACGAAACACACACACACACACACACACACACACACACACACACACACACACACACACACACACACACACACACACACACACACACACACACACACACACACACACACACACACACACACACACACACACACACACACACACACATCCCCTCCTCCCTTCCCCAACACTCACATCCGTCACAAGGAAGAACATTTTACACTTGATTAGGTCTGGCGGGATTGGGGACGGGGACAGATGAACAGTTATAGGTGAATGGACAGGGGAAGAGGGACGATTGGGGCGAGACACAGATAGATGGTGATTGCTAACGCCAGTGTGCTTGGCTGCCACGGATGGAGGGGTTGATGGCCGAGGTGGATAGCTAGACACCAGTGGATGTAGGTAGATAGACAGATAGAGCGATGAATAGATTTTCGGGGGTTGATAGCTTGATGTGGATGAATGTAGATAGATTATTACACAGTATGAAGGTGAAATTATTGGTTATGGCATGATATCACAATGCTGCGAGTTGTTCAGATAGGAAAATTATACCCCACGTATGCAAATGTTGATTAGGTACTTTAATTACAGAAATAACATTAATATAATACATGAATAAGCGCTATATAGACTGCTGGATAGGCCTATCTAGTACTGCGGTACCGGCAATAGCGAATCCCATATTACCTTTCTCGAGGTGTAGGTGCCCAAGGCTAGGATACCGTAGAATTAATTATAGAAGTCTGATTAACCCCCTTGATTGCTTTACATGACCGAATCCTTCAGTCGCCTCTTTGAAATTCTAACCCCATGCGCAAAGCCATCACTCTGACTTGTGCCTGCTAAGCACTAGCCCATCAGGTAAATGTGTGTGTATATGTGTGTGTGTGTGTGTGTGTGTGTGTGTGTGTGTGTGTGTGTGTGTGTAAGCTAACAAAAATGCAAGTGTGTGTGTGTGTAAGCTAACAAAAATGCAAAATTCCAATATTTTTCTTTTGAATCGATTGCCCATTTTTTTCTTTTTTTTGCTGTTGATCATGTTTTGTCATAAAAAACTTGGCTATCAACTTACGTGTATAGAATAAGTTAGGCCTACATAGCATGTAAAATTATCGAATGACCATAACATCTCTTTGTGCGGTTCAGAGCTCCTTTTTTAGCCATAGTTTATGAGGATAATTTTGATACTTTACTCCCCACTCCCCTAATAAAAAGACTTTTCCACAGGCCTGTCTCTGGCGACAATGGTGGGCTGGCAAGACTGAGGGGTCGTAAAGTACAGGAGGGAGGGAGAGGGAAAGGAAGAGGAAGGGGATGGAAGAGGGGAGGGGAAGGGAGAGAGGGAGAGGGAGGGGAAGGAGGGAAAACGATGGGAAGGAAGGGAGGCAGAGGTTATATAATTCGTAGGGAGAGTTTATTAGGCAAAGGGTATAATGAAAAAAAAAAAAAGAAAAGTATTGAGGAAAAGAGAATGGGAGAGGGAGGGAAAATGGGAATAGGTATGGAGAGAAGAGGAAGAGGGAACAGGTAATGAGGAAGGTAAATCTGAGATAGAAAAAGGATGATGAAGGAATATAAATGAGAGGAGGGGGGGGCGGTTCTGTGTGGAGAACTCATAAATTGAAATTAAATAGAAAGTAAAAAAGGAAGGGAGAGTTAATTAGTATAGGATGAAATAAAAGAAGTGGATGGGAAGGGATGGGAGAGTAACTGAAAGGAAATATTTAATATGGCGAAGGGCGAAGTTGAAAAGAAAAAAAGATAATGTAAAAAGAAGGAAGGGAGAATGAGAAGTGTGGAAGAAATGGAAAAGAAAATGGATGGGAAGGGAGAATGAAGTTCGTGAAAGGGAAGGTTTCATATGGTGAGGGGTGCACCTAGGAAGAGAAAAATAAGGAAAAAAAAGTAGAGGGGAAGAGGGGACAGCGAAAGAAGACTGAGACACAGAAGTAGAAGAGGAAAATAATGAAGAAAAGTATGAAAATACTGAAAAGACACTTGGCGAAAAGGAAGAGGGATGGATTAGGATGTGTGCAATGTGGAAAGAAAGGAAGAATGCAGAACGTAAATTTAAAACAGGCGTGGCCATGAAAGGGACGAAAGAGGAGATAGAAAAATGTTGTGCAAGAATAATAGGAGGAAAGAGTACAGAAAATGTTCGCAGACGAAAAGAAAATGGAGAGAGAGAGAGAGAGAGAGAGTGTGTATGTGTGTGTGTGTGTGTGTGTGTGTGTGTGTGTGTGTGTGTGTGTGTGTGTGTGTGTGTGTGTGTGTGTGTGTGTGTGTTATAAAGTTCGTGTCAATGCTGTAAAGATAGAAGTAGCATTTAAGATAATAATAAGCGGTAATATGCAACAGAATCCTAAAGGAAGAGGTACCAGAAGGCATCTTAACCTGACGTGAACACTTCCTTAGAGCCTTCGTTAAGAAACCAGAAGACTGTTTGCCCTGGTGTTGCAGAGATGAGTGCCAAGCTGGAACGAATAACCCGAGTGTAGATGGTGTTGCTGGAGTCATAGAAGGATTGAGTTTTTTTTTTTTTTTTTAAGGTTTTTGCGTTTCAGATATGATGTGTATAATTTCAGACATTCTGCTAAATGCTTGAGCTAGGCCAAGTCACCACTTTCGGTTAATATGTAGGTGTCACCTTCACCATCGTCATCGTCATCGTCACTGTCATCATCATCATCGTCATCGCCATCGTCACTATCACCATCAACATCATCATCATCGTCATCATCATCATCATCATCATCATCATCATCATCATCATCATCATCATCCATAAGATATTGTGCATCTTCCATGTCCGAGGAACCTGTACTTTTTTTTTTTTTTTTTACCCACTTTTATTTTCCTACTATCACTTTGCGTCTGATCTACGTGCGTATTTTTTTTCCTTTGCAAAAGTGGAAGGAAAAAAATTTAAAAAATGAAACAAGAAGAAGGAGTGTTATCCAGAAATGTAGGAAAGTAAAAGTGCATTGATGGAGAAGAGGAGTAATATTTGCGAAAGATGAAAGGAGGAAGGTAAAGGAATGATCTTGTTTTTAAGTCTCTGGGAGAGAGAGAGAGAGAGAGAGAGAGAGAGAGAGAGAGAACTATGAGAAAAGAGAGGGATTGTAAGAGAGAAAAGGAAGGACTGGAGAGGAGAAAGGGAGGGAGTGAATTAGAGAGAAAGAGAAGGCATGACTGAGAGAAATGGAAGCATTGAAAGAGAAAGGGAGAAGTGAAAGACAGAAAGGGAGAGAGCGAAAGAAAGGAAAGGAATGAACGGGAGAAAGAAAGAATAGGGGAGAGAGAGAGAGAGAGAGAGAGAGAGAGAGAGAGAGAGAGAGAGAGAGAGAGAGAGAGAGAGGCAGGAGTAAAATAAAGAAAGGGAGAGAGTGGAAGAGAGGGAGAGAATTGGAGGTATTGAAGAAAAAGCAAGTGGAAGAAAGTATAGGTGAGAAAGAGCAAGAAAGAGAATTGCAAATAAAGAAACGAGAAAAAAAGAGAAGAAAAACCCGGATGGAAGAACAGGTGTAACGGTGAGAAGAGAGGTTAAGAGGAGGGAAGGAGGAATAAGAAAAGAGAAAGAAGAAAAGGGATGGCAGAGAGAGAGAGAGAGAGAGAGAGGATAGGTAACTTTTCACAGGTTGAAGGAGATAGAATGAAAAGGAAAGAAGAGTGGAAAGGAGAGAGTGAGAACAATTTTTATGGTTGCCAGGAAGGGGAGAATTAATGGGAGGGAGGGAGGAAAGGGACTGGTAAAGGGAGAGGAAATGTTTTCGGGGATGAGGGGGAATGAGAGTGAAAGAAGAATTATGTTGTGTGTGTGTGTGTGTGTGTGTGTGTGTGTGTGTGTGTGTGTGTGTGTGTGTGTGTGTGTGTGTGTGAGAGTGTGTGTGTGTGTGTGTGAGAGAGAGAGAGAGAGAGAGAGACTGTCATAGTGGCCAAGGAGCGAAAATTTTGTTTGAGAGGGAAGGAGAAGGAATTGAGGGAAAGGCCTGAGGAGATGTAGTTGAGGCGGAAATAGAGGAAAAGACGAAAGATGAGAATATTAGATATTTTTACATGTACCAGGGATGAAAGAAAATCCTCTCTTGTGATTCTCCCTTGATAGACAGGAATCATCTCTAGGTGTGGCCCTGTCCTTCTGTCTCGCAATAACTATTTCTAAACATTTGGTGCTTCACTTCCCTAGACTTCAGAGACTTCAGCAGATGCACGCCACACCACACTACTTCAAACCACCTTCTCACTCTGCACCACATAAAATCACCGTACCACATCACACCACACGAAGGGCATGAACCGAAGGACTCTGCAGCTTCCGCATAACACTTTTTTACTTGTCCTGTATTGCGTAGTGACCGTTCTCACTTTTTCCCACTTGCTTCGGCTAGAGAACTGGTGGGCTGTTGAAGCATTCCTACTATGCCGCCTTGTCATGGATTCATAAAAAAGTTGTCCTACTCATAGCCAACCCTGAAGCATTGTGTCTGATGGACCTATAGGTAAGTTGCTGTTTTTTGTTCTCTGTACTTCTCTGTACATTTTAACACAAGGAGATGGAAATAAAGAGAATATGCTGGAGGAAAAAAGAAAGATTTTGAGGACGACGAAAAGGACTGACAGGGAGAGTCGAAGGGTGTGGATGCCAGAGACAGCTTTCAGACGTAATGGGAGGGAGAGAAGGAGAAATGAGCGAAAGAGGGAACAGGTAAAGGAGACGGAGAAAGGAGGAGGGAAAAAAAATTGCAGGGAAGAGATGTTGGTGAAGTGAGAGAAGGAAAGAACCGATGAAAGGAAGCAGGATGTGGGAAACTAAATGTACGGAAAATTCGAAAACCCAGGATGTCAGAGAGGTCTTTCACATTAATAGGAAGGAAGAATAATTAGGTAAAGGGTACAGTATAAAGAACAAAAAAAAAAAAAAGAGAAAGAAAGAAAAAAGAGAAAAGAAACGAAAAAGGAGACAGTATAGGAGAGAAACTGAATGAGAGGGAAAGTCGAAAGATGAGCTTGGCAGAGAGAACTTTCACATCCATTGGGAGGGAAGGAGGGTAGGAAAGTTGGAGAAAGGAGAGAAGGAAAGAACAGATGGAGGGATGGGGGAGGGAGGGAGGGAAGGAAGAGGCGGGGAGGTAACTTTCTCAGGGGTCAGGGTCCACACACTGCCAAGGTCAAGATCAGGGTGAGGGTGAGTGGCCAGTCTGTCTCGGCTCTCTTCCTTCTCGCCTCCCATCTCCCCCACTTGACTTTCCTCCTGTTTCTCTCTCTTGGCGTGTCTCTCCTTTCTTTCCTCGGCTTGTCTTGCCTCTCGTCTTGTGTCATCTCTATTTTGTCTGTCCTTTTGCCTCTCTGTCTTCTCGCTCGTTTCCTCTTTCCATACTTCTTGTCGCTCCTCCCCCTTGATTTTTCCTTGCCGTTCTTCTCATTTCTTTTCGTTTTCTCTCCCTTCTTTTCTTTCCTTTCGTCTGCTGTCTTGTCTTCTTTCTTCTTTTTTCTCAAGTCTTGTCTCTACTTATATCTTCTCTCTTCTCTTATGTCTTGTATTTCCTTTCCTTTCCTCCCTTGCCCTTTATTGCCTTCTCTTTCCTTCACTTTCATTCCTTCTCTTGTCTTCTCTCCTCCTCTTTTTTGATATCTCTTTATCCTTTCCTCTCTTTCCATGTTTTTCCTTCACTTTCTCTCATACTTTCCTCACTGTTCTCCTCTAGCCATCCTCTACTTTCCTTTCAGTCTTATGTCCCAGTAACTTCTCAGATTTCTCTCTGCATCTCCTTGCCTTTCCCCTTTTGGATGCGAAGTAAATGTACACCTGCAGTTATGTCTCTGCCTGTCTGTATGTCTGTCTGTGTCTGCCTGAAGAGAGTAAGTTCGTTTTAATTCCTGTCTCGTTGCCTTTCATAGGGTCATCTGGTAAAGCCGGTATCACGTGTTCAATTACATTATCTCGAAACTTATCAAAGCCTAAAGGAACGTAGATAAATTAAGTAATCATATATCAAACTGGTTGTATTATCATTAGTAGTTTGCAACGGCAGATTTGTAATGACAGTTACTTTATCCATGGAAAAATATGAGTTTTGGAGTAGTATAAGAACCCCATATGTATACAGGGATTTTTTTTTAATGACTTTATTCCCTAATGCAGAGATACAGGAGCAGAATTTGCAGTCTAGGATTTAAGAGCACCTGTAGGTTAATTAATTGTCTGGATTATTGGCCTTCTTGCAATCGATAGGCAGGAATTTAAGTCCTCCTCCTCCTCCTCCTCCTCCAACTGTTTTCAGAGACCTGGTATACTGTAGAATGTCACCAGACCTTTCTTGCACAAAACTGCATGGCCACTCCATATGTGACTATCTCCTTCATCTTGCAACGACCAGATACATTTTTATTCTGCTTAGGGGAAACCCGTTGTAGTCAAAAGGATAGACAACCGCGATAAAATTTTGTACCGTTGAACAGAGTGTGGGATAAAGAGTAGGGAGATAGAACTATTTCTAGCCAGGGATCATTATTTTCTGTGTGTGAAAGTACAGCTGGGTTAGCTCCTTCAGTGTGATAGAGATTTGTACTTTTTATTTCAGTGGTATCCAGACGATTTTATTCAGCTGGAGAAGGTAGGTATAGCGTTCTTCCTTTGCCATCCACACTTTAGACTTGTAGAAATAAACAGTTTGTATTATTATTATTATTTTTTTACGAGCGGCCTCGAAAGGGCCGTAGGAGTGTTGCTGTATGTTTTCCCGTCTATCCTTTGCCTGTAATAATCCTTCCACCGCGAAAGGTTTCCTCCCAGCACAAAAAATATTGAGATGATAGCAAAAATAAAAAAATAGACGTCATGGCACTGAAGGAATAATAACGAAGAAGAGACTCGAGCAGTGATTCCCAACCTTTATACCTTGGAGGAACCCCTGAAACAATTACTCATATCCCAGGGAAGCCCTACCTACAGTATATATATATATATATATATATATATATATATATATATATATATATATATATATATATATATATATATATATATATATATATATATATATATATATGCTAAGAAAAAGGGCTGAAAAAATAGTTTATTTATTTTATTTCTTGATTTTTTAAAAAATATTTCATGATTTCTTGTGGAACCTCTGATGATGTTCTGCGGAACCCTAGTGTTCCCCGGAGCCCTGGTTGGGAATTACTGGACTAGAGTAGCTAAAACAGAGAGACAAACAGGATGCAAGAGATTGGGAGTCTGATGTTAATGCCACGGGGACCAGATTTGTTTCGTCATATTTTCCACTTGAAAAGCCACTTAATTCGCCATAACCTGTTTACGAATCCGTGTTAAGTTTTTTCCATCTCTCTCTCTCTCTCTCTCTCTCTCTCTCTCTCTCTCTCTCTCTCTCTCTCTCTCTCTCTCTCTCTCCATCAGACTTCTCATCGCTCAGTCTTCTCATTTATATCTCACTTTCTTCTTTCCTTTCTTTTCCTCCCTCTAGCATTCCCGTCTTCATTTCCCTCCCTCCTTTTCTTTGTCTACTTTCTCTCACTTTCTTTATAATTTTCTCCCCCTTTCTTTTCTCTCCCTCCCATTCTCTTTCCCTTTATTATCGTTCACCCATTACACCCATCCTCTTCACTGTTTTCATCTTTTCTCCACTTTGACCACTCTAGCCTTCTTTTTCTTTCTCCATCATCTTTCTGTGTCCTTTCTCTCCTTCACCCGTCTCATTTCTTTCTTCCTTCTCACCCTTCTCTTTCCTCTCTCCTTGTCTTTCTCTTGCTTTCTCTCCTCTCCTCCGGCTTTCTCTCCCTCTCTCCTCCCTGTTCACTGCTTGGTTCCTAAATTGCCTAAGGAGTTATTATGTCTGCACTGCCTCCCCCCCCCCTCCTCTCTCTCTCTCTCTCTCTCTCTCTCTCTCTCATATCGTCCTTTCCCTTTTTTCTCCCATTTCCTTTTTATTTTTTTTTGTTCTGTTACACCTCATTCTTTTTTTCTCTAATTTCTCATCGATATTTCCATTCCATATTTATTATTCGTGTCATCCTCCATGCAGACATTCATAATTCTCTGTCTTCAGGCATTCATTTGTCTTCTTTATCTTCCACATTCTTCTTTGTCTTTGTCTTTTGTCGTTTCCTTTCTTCTTCTCTCTTCGCCGCTTCGCCTTTTTTCTGGTTTCTTTTTCTGGTTTCTTTCTTCTTTCGTGTTGTTTTCTTTCCTTCCTCGTGTATTCTTGTGTTCTGTCTTTCTTCTCTCTCTCTTTTTTTCCTCCATCATGCAGGCAATAACAGAGTCCATATTCTCATGACAGGTTCTTGTAATAGTCTCTCTCTCTCTCTCTCTCTCTCTCTCTCTCTCTCTCTCTCTCTCTCTCTCTCTCTCTCTCTCTCTCCCCACATCATAATTGTGTGTATGCCTTTTTATCTCTTCTTGCAAGTGTATATATTGTTCGTGCTTGTGTGTATGTTCGTGTATGCGTGTGTGTGCGTGGTTGTGTGTGCGTGTGCGGGGGCTCTCCTGACGCCTTACCTTCAGTTATTACGGTAATTATAGGTAAAGGTGAGCCCCAGGACACCACAGAACATCCCCACCCCCATCCTGTACCCCACCCCCATCTTGACCCCTACACCATCCCCACACCTGCCACCTGCCCCTCCCGCTCCCCACAGCTGCCACCTTCTCCTTCCCCTACCCTACCTTGCACCCCACAGAACTCCAGTACCCCACACTTACCCCACAGTTCTCCTCCTATCCCTCATTACCCCACCATGTACAACCTCCCATTCCCACGCCTTTACCCCACATCACCCCTTCCCACCCCACAGAACTCCCCCTCTCTCTCCCTCACCCCACGAAGCCGCTCTCACCCACCCACCTCTCACCGGTGTCTGCTTTCTCTCACCATTCTTTGTACTTTCTTCTATCATACGTCAGACTTCTTTCTTCCTTCTCTCCGTATTTTATCTTTTCATTCATTGCTTTGTTCTTTGCTTCCTATCCGTATTTTTTGCTTTTTACTTCACCCCTTGTTTATGTGGGAGGAAAAGTCATGATGATAATGATGGTTTTGTACTTTTCTCTCCGAACTTCGTGCACATTGACGTCTCCTTTATTTGATTCTCGCTATTGCCAGGCGATTTTATTCAGCGTAGGAGAGACCTTTCATGGTAGAAGGGTTGATGGAGTTTGTCTGTAGAGTATGTATTCCCTCGCCGCTTTTTCTCCTCTTACTCGTTTATATTATTTTTCCCTCGTTTATCAAAATGCCATCTTCCTCTTGGTCTTTCTCACGTCGCTCTACTGTTGTCGGTTTTCTATTTTATTTCCTCGCACATTTGTCGTTCTTTTTTATGTATGAATTCCTCTAGCCTTCTCAGTATTTTGTCTAGTCTGCTAATTCATGTTTGTTTTATCAACCAATACTTTCATTCACTACTCTTCTCCGTTTTCGTTCCAATAACATTGTGATTTCCCTTCGCATGTCATTATTTCCTTAACTTTATTTTTCTTTCTTCTGTTTTCTCATGTCTTCCTCTCTTATATTTTACCCATTGCCTCTTGCTTAATGAGTATAAGATTTCTTCCTAGGATATATTAGAATATCTATCTTTCATCATGTTTTGTCAGTCGTCCATGTTCTCACGTGTCTGTATGTATGTATGTTTTTCTATCCCTTTCATGTTCCTGAGTATCTTTTGTATTTTTCCATGACACCCAGAATATCATATTAACACTTTTAAATGATTCTTTGTGTCAACTGAATATTGTTTCCTCTGACAGTCCACACTTTATTCCCAAGGACATCGAGAATTACGCACAGCAGGCCTACCTTCGCGCTTCATTGTATGTTTTCCTCCCGCTTCAGGTGACACTGTTTGCAACTTGGCTACGATGACGTCTTTTTGTGTCATTCTCGGTAAATTTAGACCATTTTATTTAGCTTACGGTAGACCTTTCGAACCAGAGGGGGTTAGATAAATCATACATTAACCCCATCAGTACATGGGGGCTCACCCTAGCGAAACAGAATAGTTGGATAGCAGCAGGAATGAATTACAAAAGACGTCGTCATATTGAAGGTTGTATATTTTAACTTTTTTTTTTTTGACAACTCCTTCTTTACCCCCTTCCCCTGACTCACCAAGGAAACAGAGTAATCCCCCCTCGAAGATTTTGGGAATCTACGGTATCATCTAACTACATTTAGTCAGCTTGGAAAGAGGTTTTGTGTTTAACCCCTTCAGTAAGATTGTCATTTATTTTTTATAGGAAACTCCAGGCAGTTCTGTTCAGCTTAGGATAAACCTCTTTCAGCAAAGGAGTTAGGTACTACCATCATTAAATCGCTCCGAACAGTGTCATTTTTGTTAAGTTATTCTTCTCCTCTCATGAAGAATTTATTCGCCTGTAGTCAAGCGGTTATACGAGGTAATTCCAAGTCGGGAGCGGATATATTTTTTTTACAGTAACCAGTTCAGCACGATGAAATCTTTATTGTTTTGTTATTGCTATCGCCAGACGATTGTATTCAGCTTAGGAGTGACAGATGTTGTCTGTTTGGTAGGTTCCCTCTTCCTTCCCTCCTTTTTTTTTTTTTCCAAAGTTCATTCTTGATCTAAAATAAACGGTACATGCGTACGGTACATAAGTGCATCCTGTTGTCAGGAAAGAACTGGTATTTAGTTTTATTCTTGCCTGGAATCTGTGAGAATATACAGTTGCTGGAAAACATCTGTTAATACTAACAGATAACTAGTAAAACAAGACTGCAATAATTCCAGTCTGCCTGCTTATTATTGGTGAGTTTAGCTAAATCTTATGAGGTTTTGACGGTGTAAAAAAAATTGTCTGCAAATGTACGCTAGCGAAATAAGTATAATTTCCTCTGGGTTCGATGAAAGTAAATCTTCGCTTTATTTATCCCGAAGATTCAGTATATTTTGCAGTTCATATTCATGCCATATTGATCTTGAATGGGTAAAATGACAGACATTTAGTATGCAGCCATGGAAACAGTGCTGGACAGGGCCTCAAAATTCATCCAGCCATTTGCAACGTTAAAAGCAGCAAATTTTGTGCTGGTGTTTTTGTCGACGCTGCAGGTAGTTGGCAGCGTTCTGGGATAAATTATACACATCTTAGGAAGCTGGCGGTAAGGTAGATATGCTAATGATGCTTAAACGTATAATTACAGGGATAGTGTACCTTCTTACCTGGGGCCTTTACCTGTTCTGTGTACCTGTTCTTCGTGCCTACCACTGCGAACCCTGGGACCACTTGGAATGGCTTAATGAGACTCAATAAACACCGTGCCATTATTTACCGTAATATGTGAAATTACGGTGTTGTTAGATTTGGGGAATGGGCGTTGTTTAGGAGAGATGTCTCGTCTTCCAGCTTCCTACTCTGTCTCGCCTGTGAGTTCCCAAACTGAACCCTTTGGACTCCAAGCGGTCCATGACAAAGATTTCAGAGGGTCCACCGTGAGTTATATGAACTAACTGCGCCCTACTTGTTAACCCTACTCAAATTTGTTGTGAAGATAGTGAGAAGTCATGGTTACATAAGTTGTGTACCCATGTGATAAAGTCCATTATGTTTGCTGTTCTCCTATGTAACTGTCGTAAATTATTTTACTGATTGACGTAAGTTGTGAACGCTTTCAAGAGCGGTGGTCTCTTTATCTCTTGATTCATATATTTTTCGATATTTGTAGGGTATATATGCTTGAAGGGAAAACAAAGGGGGTCTACAAAGATCTCAAAGGGAGAATGGAGTGAAAATTTCGGCAGCCACTCATCTAGTCACTCCTGTTAGTCTCCCCGACCCTTAAGTATGTCCTCCTCCATTCGTGCATTCCGCCTGGTTAGTCAGAGTAAAGTGTGTGTTAGTATGAAGCTCTCTGTTTTACTCCGTTATTTTTGGTGATCTTGAGGGTCGATATTCATATGATGAAATTATTACTCTCTTTCTGCATTTTCATGACCTTATATTCCCCTCTGATCTCGTGCCCATCCAAAGTAAACGGATAATTATTGGATAGGGGTAACTCATCTTAGAGATTTAGACACTTCAGGTGACATTCATTGGTGTGCACCCTCCCCCCACGTTTGTTTCCCCCTCCCTCATGATTTAGCAGCGACATATAAAACCAACCAAACAGGAAGTGTAGCAGAGAGGAAGGCATAATATCCGTAACACCTGCATTTTATTCTCACACTGACTCACCTCTCTTAACCCCCTCAGCTTGAGCACATCTCTTCCTTTATCTTTTACCTATTTTCTAACTTTTATATCCAGTTCAGGACCAACGCCCCCACCCGATCTCAGTGAAGAGGTTAATGAAGACTATAACCCTTCCAGTTCGAAAAGTCTCTCTAAAGCTGAATATATTAGTTTGGAGGGAGTTAAAAGATACATGTCATCATTGTGATGAGGTTAAGTGATTCCAGCTGAGGGTGGGTAGGTGTGAAGGAAGCTGCTCCTCTCTCTCTCTCTCTCTCTCTCTCTCTCTCTCGTCTGTCAATGATATATGTACATTAAACAGATCGATAGATTGTCTGTCTATATAATTGTTCTGTCTGTGTGTCTGGTCTATATCTGTGTGTGTGTGTGTGTGTGTGTGTGTGTGTGTGTGTGTGTGTGTGTGTGTGTGTGTGTGTTCGATAAGTCAGGTCACACAGACAGCCTCTCGCACAAAGCCTGGGAATCAGGGTAAAGAAAACACAGGGGGTCATTGCTCCCCCTCATCTTACTGAAGTCTCTCATGAGAGAGAGAGAGAGAGAGAGAGAGAGAGAGAGAGAGAGAGAGAGTTCTTGTACGAGCTCACGGTATTTTCATGAACAGACTCGTAGAAAGCAGTGTGAAGGTAGAAATGAATGGTCCTCGTGAGGTAGAGAAAAATCATGAAAAAAATTATGTAGGGCAAAAATTACGAGCTTTAGTACAGAGGAGCACATAATATTTATCTATTTATTTATTTGTATTTTTAGCTGTATTTCTCCTGTATCGAGGTTTAGTATATATCATCATTTATTCTTTTCAGATTTCGTCCCATTTGAACTACCACAGATGACATCAAGTAAGTACACTTATCTTAGTTGTTAAGTAGTAGTGTTGATTCTGCGGCATCGGATATTCCTAAGTACAAGTAAGTATCTGCGTTGTTAAGCCTTTCACTACTATGACGCCTTTTTCATTTTAATAAGACTACTACCCGACGAGTTTTTTCAACGACATATTCAATTTTAACCTTGAAGGGGATGACTAGGACCATATCTAACCCCTCCTGTTCAAGAAGTATATTCAGAGATGAGTAAAATCGTCTGTGAATAGAAGAGCAAATATTATCATACAGACAGGGTTAAGCTTTTCAATACGATGATGTTTTTATTCGTGCTTGTGCCGTATGATTTTATTCAACTTTACGAATGATATCTCGTAGAGCTGGTGTTCGAAACGATTTAATTCTATCACTGTTAGAGGTCTCCCCTACGCTGAATAAAAACACGTGACAAAAAAAAATATATATATATATATAAGAAAAGCGTCATGATGCTGAAGGGCTTAAGATGCAATGAAGCTGAGTTTGCAAAGGGTTATGAAGGTGTAAGATCGGAGCCTTTCCAATTGCCACCTTGCTGTATAACTGAATGCCATTTTATCATGATCCGCAGGCTGTACCAACACTGATTCCATATTGCTCGGGGTTGGGCAGTGTTATTGAGCCTTGGATTATAGTGAAGCGAAAGAGGAATCAGATAAGCAATGGATAGTCAGTGTTATTATAGATTATAGTGCAGCGAAAGAGGAACTGAACGAACACACGGGAGGAGGGGGGGGGGGACATTATATTGGGAAGAGCATTTATTGATGCCCCGTTCACGTGGGAGAGATTCAGGGCCGGCTAAGACAGGCAAGGTCAGTATAAGGAAAGTTCAAGGTGGTAGAGTTGGAGGATGATGGCGGGTGAGATGGATGGAGAGTGTGAAGGAATGTTTTCAGTGGACGCAGAGGGAGAGGAAAGGAAGTGAGGGATAATGGAGTAGAAGAGGAAGTGGAGGGATTATTGGCTTGGAGAAAGAAGGGAAGGTAGAGTTTTGATGGTGATGGTCATAGTAATGAAGAGGAGAGAATATGAGAGAAAAGAAATATGGAGGTAATAAAGAGGAGGGAGAACGGATATGATGAAGAAGAGAAGAAGGGGGAGAAGGAAGGGACTGATAGAGAGGAGAAAGAAGGGGAAATGATTGATGTTGATGATGATGATGATGGTAGAACAGAGAAGAGAAGGCGGAGGATACAGTAATGTGGTAAGGAGCATGGAGAAGAGGGAACTTAGTGGATAATGAAGGGAATGGAGGTGTTGTGAGACGGAAAAAAGATAAAGGAAATCAATAGAGACTGAAGCAAAAGGATATTATTTGAAGTGGAGGATGATGGGATGGAAAACGGAGGCAAGGGGTCTGATGAGTAAGCAAGGGTGTGGTTTGATATAATGGAAGGTGTTAGGTCTCGCCAATGTACTGTTTTAGTCTCACGAGCACTTCCTTAGCGATTTATTTTGTGTAGTGCACGATGATTTCACTCATGCTGGGTATCGTATATCTTTTGACATAATGTTAGGAATAAAGTTTTACAAATAGAAGTACAGGATAATATGAACATGCCATCATTGTCATCATAACCCAGTATCACACGTAAAGATACAGGATAAAGTCAACATGCTGTCATCGGTATCGTAACCCAGTTTGCCACTTGTAATTAGAATGGGTAGGACTCACAAAAGGGAAAAAAAAAGACTGTAAAAAAAAAAAAAAAGGCGGCTGTCAGCAAAGTGCCCAGTGCAGTGTCATATACAGATATAAGATAGTGAGGAAAAGGTGTTAGGGAGCCTCCTGATACCACGAGAATACTTGGTCTGATAATCACCAAGAGGATACGTCACAAGAGGTGGAATTATGAGTCACGCCCTTTTATCCTTCCTGTTGATATCCCTTATTTCCACTTTGCCTCCTTTTGAGTCCTCTTTTCCCTCACATTTTGTCTTCCATTTCTTGCCATGATTTTCTCCTGTCTTATTCCTCCCTTTCCTTCGTCTCTCGTAGCCTTTTCACTAGGAACGGTATTTCTCTGCTCAGTGAAATTGTTTGGCGATAGTCAGGATAATAATTTTAACGGGTTCAGATGCTTAATGAATCATATCTGTTCTTGTTTTTCCTTTTTTTGCTTAGGTTTTATTTTCCTTGTTGTCCATATTTTAAATTTTGCTCTCTCTCTCTCTCTCTCTCTCTCTCTCTCTCTCTCTCTCTCTCTCACACACACACACACACACACACACACACACACACACACACACACACACACACACACACACACACACACACACACACACACACACACACACACACACACACACCTCCACCCAATTCTCACACTTTCCCCTCCCTCCCTTCCTTCCTCCCCCCCCAGCCATGAACCAGACATCGGACGAGACGGTAAGTTCAGTAAACTTGTGTGTTGACAAGACGTGGGGGATGGGGGGAGACGGTTCGCTGCTTATTGTCTCTCCACCCCCACCAAACCCCCTCACACCAACCCCTGATTTATTTCTGTCGCCACACCCCATCCCGTCGAACCCCCTACTCCCCACATATAATCATGCCCCTCCTTCAACCCCCTCCCCAGCCCCTTACATTTATTCCAACCCCATACACACACACATATACATTATTTTCTCCCCCCCTCATCCTCCCTTGGTTTTCCTTTGATTACCCCATCTTATTTCTTCCCCTTATCTCGACCCCTTATTTCATGATCCCAGCTCCCCTTCCCCAGTCATATTCCTCTATCACACACTCACCCTTTTGCTCCTCTTTAGCTCCCTGTTTCTCATTCTTCCCCCAACTGGGTCCTTTGTTACTTTTTTCTTTCCCGTCGCTATCCTCTCTCCCTCACCTTTTCTCTTTTCTTCCTCTTCTTCCTCATGTGTCTCCTCCCCATCTGTCTCCCTTTCTCTCTCTCTCTCTCTCTTTTCCTGCAAACTCTCTCCCCTTTCCCCTTTCCTTCTCTCCACTTCCATCCTTTTCCCTCTCTCTCCCAACCCCTCTCCCTTCCGTTTTCTCCCCTTTCCCTCTCTCCGTCCCCCTTTCTGTCTGACACCCCACAAAAATCTGTCTTGCCTATCATCGTCGCCGACCGTCTCATCCTCCGCCACTGATCTTTCCGTCTTTTCCATTGTTGTCTTTCCTTCATGTTCGTTTATATTCCTCTGTTTCACACTTTTTTTCCCTTTCATCACATCATAGCTTATCCCTTAGCGAACCCCTGCATCCCTTCCCTCCTCCTTTCCTCCTCTCCCTACTCCCTCTTACTTGGTCTATCACATATGTTTTTCCCTCGTTTTCTGGTGTTCTCCTATTCTTTCTTTTAGTGACCCTCTTCACTCATGCATCTAATCACTCGAGTACTTTGGTGTCTTTTTATTTTTTGTAACCCCAAACGATGATTTCATATTGAAAGAGAAAGAGAGGGAGAGAGAGTGAGAGAGACTCATACAGAATTACTTATAAATAGTCTCCATTACTAGGCCCCCTCTTTGGTGCTCGGCCTCCCCCTTCCTTCCCCTCCTCCCTCTCTCTTTCACCCCTCATCAGCGTTTCCCACCTTGGTTTGCCCCCTCAGCACCCCGTCCCCTCGTCACGATATATCTTCACCTCTTCCTTTTATCTTGACCGACACCTCCTCTTTCACACCCCAGTTGTCTCCTCCTCTTCCTCCTCCTGTCAGTCAGTCTGTCTGTCTGTATCCCACATACTGTATTAGCGCTTCGGTCAAAGAATCTCGTAAGTTCCTGTGCAGCTTTTATGTTCTCCAGCTTCTTTTAGTTTTACATGATCTTCATATATTACGAAGTGTTTATTAAGTGTCATTTACTCGCACACCCATCAGTGAAGTATGATCTCTTCACCTTCTGGCTTTTGATTAATGGGCTTTTGTCATAGCTAAATAAAAAGGTAAAAATGTAGGTTAGCTCCCCCCCCTCCCCCCAAAAAAAATAATAAAATCGATAGTATCAGCGAAAGGATTCAGATGGAGAGTCAAACGTAGTGCATCAGAGAATTTATGAATTTTGAGTTTAATCTCATCATTGCGTTTTTTTCCATTGATGAGGAACACACTGAGGTGGTTTGGCCATGTGGAGAGGATGGAGGGTGAAAGACTGACGAAGAGAGTGTATGTGAGTGAGGTGGAGGGGGAAAGAGGGAGGGGGAGGCCGAGGATGAGATGGAGAGATGGGGTGGAGAGGTATATGAGAGAGGGGGGTGTGAGTTGGGAGCAGGGGAGTGAAATGGCGGGGGACAGGGCGACTTGGAGGCGATTTGTTTGTGGCCACCCCAAACGGGATTGAGGCGTCTGGCAATAGATAGATAGATAGATAGATTATCTCAGGTTATATATGCATCTCTTCAAGGACCTCTGTGACTGAAGAGAATAAAAACAACCCCCATTGACCATTTCATCACCAATATGGATTTCTGTTACATTCCTCCTAACAACTTACTATTTTATTAAACTCAGGAAGCATTCGTAGTCAGTGAGTCAAACATCAGTAGTCGGTAATTGCATATATAGCATTTTCACACCCATTTAATATATACAGTAGTTGAAAAAATTACCAGGGTTATTGTTTTTCCTTCAATTAATGTGTAGAATAAAGCATTATGTGAGCCGTATTTTCTCAGGATTAATGAGATTGACAGGACGGCTCATTGTGTTAAGTGATATGTCCACCTCTTGCTGCATAACTGTTCCTGCCTGTCGTTTCCCGTCATGACCTTTACCTTCCGAGAAACCTGGCAGCAAAAAAGAAAGGTTCTCAGAGTACGGTGATTCAGAACAGAACACTTCTTTTATTTCACTGTGTTAGAATTAGTGCTTGTAAATATACCCTTCCCCAAATTTTCAAACCCTTCGCTATGAGGAAAATGAAGACTCCTGTTGGTTGCAAAAATATAATAAAAATCATCATGGTAGTGAAGCTTAATGAAGGCTGTTTATAATCCCTTAATCGTATGATGTTAGGGAGATTGAGATAAAAATGCGTCATCGAAGTGAATGGATTAACCTTTTCAGGCCGAGGATGTCAATTTATTCTTGCCCTAAGCAGGTTATTTTATTCAACGTAGGCGAAGACCCTAGTTGTGAGAGGGGTAATCAAGGCTACATGCACACCCCCTCCTGAACTAAATTATATTGCATTGGAACGAGAATTAAGTGAAAAAGACATCATCTTATAATGAAGGATTAATATTAAAGTCTCTGTCGTATTAAAGGAATCACACACACACACACACACACACACACACACACACACACACACACACACACACACACACACACACACACACACACACACACACACACACACACACACACAAAACATTAAGGAGAGTCGTGAATTACGTTTTGGGCGCGGCTACCAAAGTTTTATTAAGCTAACGTGTTGATGGCTGCAGGTGTGGATTTATTACCTGAGATTTAATTACGTGTCGTGTTTAGTGCCGTGTAGGTGTATAGTTGGTGGTTTAATGGTGTGTAGCGAAGGGGTGTTGATGATATATGACGCTCTGAATGGGTGTTGAGGTACAAATGTGTGTGTGTGTGTGTGTGTGTGTGTGTGTGTGTGTGTGTGTGTGTGTGTGTGTGCATTATGTATTTGGGTGAATGTTTTTTTGTCTTTAGGCGTGTGTATGTTTTCATGTATATTTTCCTAAGTTTGTGTGTGTGTGTGTGCGTGTGTGTGTGTGTGTGTGTGTGTGTGTGTGTGTGTGTGTGTGTGTGTGTGTTTTATGTATTTATGTGTGTTTTTTTATTTATTTATGTATGCATGTATCTTTTATACTTTTAGGTGTGTGTATGTGCCTGTGCAAGTATATTTTCGTGTGAGTGTGTGTGTGTGTGTGTGTGTGTGTGTGTGTGTGTGTGTGTGTGTGTTTTGTGGTCCTTGGTGTGAGTGTGAGTGTGGTGTGTAAATTATGAGATGATTAGTGACGCCCGACCTACGTTTTCTGTTCTCACTCGCTTTGTGGGCGGTCACGTACGTTTGCTTGTTCTCTCGTGCAGTGCTTTACACCCTCTCTCACTTGCTCACTTTCTTACTCACTCACTCACACTTCTCTCTCTCTCTCTCTCTCTCTCTCGTTATGTATCTTTCTGTATTTCTGTTTGTCTTAATATTTGTCAGCAGTTTGTTTTTTATTCACAGCATCATCAGCATTATCATCATAAGTCCATTGTCACTCTTGTACAAGGGACGGATGCGATTTTTAGACAGGGAAGAGGCACACACAGACCCGTTAAACGATTACCATAAATCGTGACTGCATTTTGCCCAAGTCTATTCCCAGGTATAGACCCTCCCCCAAAAATGCAAGATATTTCCGCGTCCCTGGAGCCAATCGCTGGTTTGTCCAGGTAAGAGGCACAGGTCAGGTCTAAGTCACGATCACCTACACGGGCTTTAGGCATCGCAGCATTGCATATATTTGTCTTGTCTTGTTTGCAGCCGGACTATACCTCCTGGAGACACACTCATAAATATTAGGCACACATTTTGGAGGGTGGGGTGGGAGTGGTTAGGAAGGGGGACAGAAGAGGAGTGTGGGGGAGATATTGGGGTAGAATGGTGCCGGGGTTGAGGGGAGGGTAGAAGAGGTGAGCATATGAGTGTTGGGGTGGTGTGGGGGAGCGGAAGATTGTGAGTGTGGGGATGGGATGAGTAGAAGAGCGTAGGGGTGAGGTGTGGGATGAGGGGAACAGAAGTCTGTGAGGATGGGGTAGGTGGAGGGGGTGGGCAGAAGACTGAAGGTAGGGTAGGGGGAGCGGGGGCAGACGAGTATTAGTTTTGGGTAGGGGGAAGGGAGGACGCAGAACAGTATGTGAATGCAGTAGGGGGGAAAGGGTCCATGAGTCAGTGGGTGGGGATGAGGGGCAGAAGAGTGTGGAGGCGTGGTAGGGAAGATGGAGGGGGACAGAAGAGTGTGGAGGCGTGGTAGGGAAGAGGGAGGGGGACAGAAGAGTGTGGAGGCGTGGTAGGGAAGAGGGAGGGGGACAGAAGAGTGTGGAGGCGTGATAGGGAAGAGGGAGGGGGACAGAAGAGTGTGAGTATGGGCTTGGAGAGGTGGGGGACAGGAGATTTATGAGGCATGCCTTAAGGAACCTGTTGGGAATTTTGTGGGTCTGAGAGCAGTTGAATTATTTAATTCCGTTATTCATGTTGAACCTGTTTTATTTTTGTTTTCTTGCTTTTTGCTGAGTACCAAGAAGTTTAACGTCATTATACTCCCAGACAGAGAGATGTTAATCTCTGACTGCTAAAGCTTCCTTCAACTATAAAAAAAAAAAAAAAAAAAAAAAAAAAAAGTATTAATCTGAACATGTTTAATTTAATTGCATCCATACCATTGAAAGAAATTAAGTAACTGTTCGCAGCTTTTTGACTGATAAGATTTCCCTTCTGCTGATCGAAATGTTTAGGTGTTATCCTTTATGGAATACCTAATTTCATTCATTTCAGCGCAAAGATCTTTGACGCAGATGCCCTGAATGATTCACTGTTCCATCGTCCAGTAATTTTCAAATATATTTCGTTTTTGCTGTGATGAATTCTCCTCTTTTCAGTCAGTTACAGTGTTGCATTTTAGAACTATTCTCCAGATCGTCTGTGCATTTTTCCACCCCCTCTCCCGGCCGCATTCACCCATATTTGTTCAGAATTATTCACGTCTTGCATTCTGGTCGAGTGACTTTTCGTTCATAATTTAATTCTCCAGCTAATCTTTTTTATTTTTCTTCTCGTCTCAACATCATGCCTCACCAGTTCACTTGCAGCTGTCATCTGCCCGTAATCTGTTCGCATATTCAGTTCGGTGACTTTTAAAAATTAATTCAGGCTGACAGGTATAATTATATGCAGCTTAGGGGAATTGTCCAGCTTTTGAGTCTTGTTTTATAGTAAGGAGTTAATGAAAGCTGTATCTGATCCCTGCAGTTCAGAAGGTCTCTCGTAAGCTAAATAAATCATCTGGTAGTAATAAAAAAGTCGTCATCCTACTGAAAGAGTCAGAAACAGCTATATATGCACTTATCACACAATTCCAGCGTTTCTGTCATTTATATATTCATCTCTTCTTATCCGCCCTGCCAGTAAACCGTCTCTACAGGTTTCTTCTTACTGTATCTTTTAACAGTTTTATATTCATTCCTCTTCCGTTTTGCAGTTTCTTTATATCATTTTAATGTTTCTCCTCCTCCTCCTCCTGACCTCATCTCAATATCGTGCCTCCTCACAATTTTCCCTCCTCTAACTGTTAACAAATTTTATATGCATTTCTTATCAAGCTGTTCAGCATATTCTTTTTCTCATTTTGACCTGTGTACTACGGTGACTTCATTTCATGCTTACGATTTTCAGATTAATTTACTAAGGTTAGGAGAGACAGCCAGCTGGAAGAATAATATAGATACATTTCGTTTACCCCATTATTGCGAGAGATTTTTCTTAAGCTGAACACAATCGTCTGGTAGAAGAAAGTTAAAATAAAAGGGGGGGGGGGCAGTGAAGATAAACAAAAAGTAAAGAACACAAGAAAAAAAGGAAAGAGAAAAGACGTCCTCATGTGAAGAAGTAAGTAATTTTAAATGCCCTCTTATTAGTCAGTTCCAATAGTACTTTATCTTATTTTAATCCTCCAACTCATCCCTTCCTTTTTCCACCGTCAGATCGGTGAATTGTCTCTTGCCAGCTTTCTCTCTGACTTGTCTCGGAACATTTTTAATATTTATTTCGTATCAAGCAGTTCGTCCGCTGCCTTTCCTGAGTATAACCCTTTCATTCGGGTGACGTCACAGTTTATTTCTTGCTATCTTCAGACAGTTTTATTTATATATTTCAGGAGCGGCTTTTCGAACTGGAGGAGTTATATACAGCCCTCATTCATCCCTCCAGCACGATGTGTATTAATTGCCAAAGTTGAATTAAATTTTCCGAAGGTAGCTTGAATAAGATGTCATCATACTGAAAGAGTTAATTATCAGACTTATCACCTTTTCTGTCTCTTCACTACGATGACATCTCGTATATATTTGTCTAATCCTCCACCAGGCAATTTTATCCAGGTTAAAGGGAATGTGGTACTGAGGATATAGTTTCACATCTCTTTACTGCCAGGGGATCCTTAGCCAAATGTCAAAAAAATCTGCCTGTAACATGAAGAAAAAAAAAAAAAAAGTATCGTGCAGAGGGGTTGTGTCTTCTCCAGCTGTCCCCTTCCATTGCTGCCTTTTCTCATTTTAATTCACCACCTTAGCGCTTCACTCCAGAATACATTGACTTGCATCTTTCAGCCTTCCGTTTTTCTTAATTGTTAACAGTTACAGTTATATACGCACTTGTCATGAACCAGTTCCACCCATCCATCCATCCATCCATCCACCCACCTTTACACTGTCTCATTTTAACCTTTTGGCTGCGAATTATGAACGTGGCGTGTATGTCTGTTTGACCTCTGATGTTTGTATTTAGTTCAGATAAACCCACACTGGCAAAATAGTAAAAAAATAAATAATTATATAAAAAAAGAGCCATAAATAATGTTCCTATCTGAAATTAAGAACTTTCTATTTTACATAGGCCAGCACCAGGCGAATTTGCTCTTCCTGAGAGAGACCTGCTTCAGTCAAACGGTTAAAACTGTAACTCTTCTTTCCTTTTTAATCCCAGCACACTGTCTTGACTCTTTCAGCTATATCCGTCATATGTGTTTACTCTTACACTACTATGAAACTGTATTTCGCTTTTAGTCTCAAAGAGGTGTAAGATATACAACATTTACAACTACGTATTGAATGATACAGTCAGTTCCATTTGTTCTGATTATTACCAATAGTTGTAATTCCTGTAAACTTTTTCAGCTTGGATTTCTGTTGACTAAACAAAGTCGTTTTGGTGTTAGTCTGAACAGATATCTCAGTAGACAAGTAATAGACAAAATGGTGACTCGCGATAGTTGTTGTCATCTGTGACTTCTATGATTCTCTGCTTAGCCTGATGGTAGTCCAGTAGCATCAGCAGTAGCCAGACAGAATTCTGAGCCTCGGAGATGTCGGTTCCTTTCAACATATGATTTTTGGTGATCACATTTCTCCAGTAATCATTTAGATGTCAGCATCTTAAATTATTTTCTCTTTCCCACCACATCATGGCTGCGAATTTTAGTTCCAGGTTGCGATTTATAAAGACATTGGTAGTTGATTTTCACAAGTGGTTGACAAGTTTTCCACAAATGATTTTCCACCATTTTTCATATTTCCAAGCAGAATTCTCGGTTGCTAATTTTTTTCCAGTCTAAATTCACATCTGTTCTGCCAGAGGGAAGAACAAGTGGAAAGAGGGACTGTTCGTAGAAATTCATTTCTTACACTTTGATAATTTGGTGGTATTGATTTCTGCCTTGTAATTAAGATTGGATCGCATTACTAGGGCCGTAAAATTTGTGTAGTTTATGTATATGAAACTCGTGTAACCTGTTCCTGAGCCCCACACTTGCAGCCTTGGCCTCACCCCTCACACTGGTTCCTCACATTTACTCCTCACACTTGCCCTTCCCCCCTTACACTTATTCCTCACCACTCACACTTGATCATCGTCCTTATCCCCCGAATAGAGTCACTTGTCTTCACTCCTCACATTTGCCCCTCACCCTTACGTTTCAGACATGACTCTCATCCTCACTCCTAACACTGGTCCGTCCCACAACGCCACTTTTTATAATCCCCTCATTGTCCCAAGATTCTTGCCCCTCACAGTCCCCTGGCTTCTCGCACTGGCCCCTGGTGTTTGCCTCTCACCCTCGCCCCTCACACTTACCCCTCGCCCTGACCCCTTACACTTGCCCTCTCCCATCGTGTTTGCCCCATGTCCTCTCCTCTCGCACGTACTCCTCACTTCATACACTGGTCTCATGCCCTCACATTTAGCCCTCACCCTTCACGCTCACATCCCTCCCCTTCCTGCCTCACCCCATCGATCTACATTGCAACTTTGACCACTCATCCGTCACGGAGTTCGGCAGTCATTGGTCACATCTAACCTCCACCCCTACCCCCGACCCCTCACAGCCACCTCACTCTCTTCCACACCCCCTATGCCCCACCCTGCCCCCTTTCCCCCATCTCTCCCCTTTGACTCCTTACAACCACCTCACCCCCTCTCTTCCACTCCTACTATACCCCAGCCTGCCCCACTTACCTCCCTTCTGTCTCCTTCCCTTTTCGTACTCCTCTTCCTCTTACAGTTTCTCTTCTAACCCCTGTCCTTCCATTTGTCTCTCACGTCGTTTCTTCCTTTCCTTTCTCCCCCATCAATCCCTGTATCTTCCACACCTCTGCCTTTTCATTCTCTCTCTCTCTCTCTCTCTCTCTCTCTCTCTCTCTCTCTCTCTCTCTCTCTCTCTCTCTCTCTCTCTCTCTCTCTCTCTCTCTCTCTCACACACACACACACACACACACACACACACACACACACACACATTCTTCTCTCTTCCTACATCCCTTCGTCCATCTCTGTCGCACCTCCCCATCCCCAATGTTGCTGTCACCCGCCTCCCTCACTAGTTTTCTCACCTTTAACACGCATCATCCTTTTTTCCCCCTGCATCTCCCCCTCCGTCTCTCCCCAGGTCCCCCTCCCTCAGTCTCTCCCCTGGCCCGCGTCCCTCCGTCTCTCCCCTCCGCTCCCCTCGGTCTCCCACCTCTCGTCCCCACTCGGCCTACTTGCACTTCTCCTTCACTTGCTCCACATTATTCTCGTGTTTGTCGGCGTCCTGGATTCTAAAGAACTACCTGTTATGCTTGGTCTTATTGCAGCTTCTCCCCCTCCCACCCCTTCCCCTCCGTCCTCCTGCATTTTTCTCCACCTCCTGTCTTTCCTCCATTCTCTATTCCCCTCTGCCCCTCCCTCCATCCTCCTCCAGTATTTTCCTCCCCTTCCTGTCTTTCCCCCTCTACGTATTCCACCCTTCCCCTCCCTGTTCCTTTATTTTTCTGTCCATCCTCATTTCTCGTGCCTTAATTCCTCTCGCTATTCGTCCGTTGCCCCTTCACTACGCCTCATTTTCGCTCACTTGTCCCACCTTCTCCTATTACATATTCTCCCCCATTTCCTCGTATCATCTCATTCTTTGTTTATTGTACTTCCATTCACACATTCCACCCCGCACTTCTTCGTACCCGCTCTTCTGTAACGTACCACACCTTCCCTCACACATTCTCTCTCTCTCTCTCTCTCTCTCTCTCTCACACACCATACACCTCCCCTCTGACTTCCTACCTCTCCCGTCCCCTCTCACTTCTCACTCTTCCCTCACCCCTCTCTCTCTCTCATCCTACAAATCCCACTCCGCTCTTTTATACATTTCATCTTCCTTGGCGCATCTTCTTGTCGCATACATTTCCCCTTCCCACCTTGACGCATCTGCCTGTCTGATGCATTTCCCTTTCCCCATTTTTGTTTTACACTTCTCCTGGTATATATCTCTTCTTTCCCTCTCCCATCAAGTCCTATCCCCACTTTACCCTTCCTCCTCTTCCTTCCCTCCTCTCTGCACTCCTTTCTCTACCCACTCCCCTCTCCCTTCCCTCTCTTTCCTTTACCCTCTCAACTCTTCCTCCCTTCACCTCCCCTCTTCATCCCTCCAGCTCCCCCTTCTTCTCTTCCATCCCTCCCTTATCTACCCTCTCCACTGTCCCACCCCTCTCCCTCGCTTACCCTCCCCACTCACCCTTCCCTCTCCTTCGCTTACCCTCCTCACCTTTCCCGCTCCTTCACTTACCCTCCCCACTCACCCTTCCTTCATTTCGTTTACCCTCCCCACGTACCCTTCCCTCTTCTTTTCACCCACCCTTCTCCTCCCCTCAATACCCTCCCTCCCTCTTCCCGCCAGCACCCCAGGCAAAGACTCGCACCTCCGCTACTGCTATACAATCAAGAGTGTGTGTATTTATGTGTATTTTTGTGTTTGTGCGTCCGTGTGCGTGTGTGTGTGTGTGTGTGTGTGTGTGTGTGTGTGTGTTTAGGTCATGTTTGGTTTGGTCACCTTCCTGGGCAGGTCTGTCGGCGGGCGGCTTGACCTCCTTAGTAGCAGCGGCGGCCCGGGTCAGGTCAGTGCAACGGGGAGGAGAAGTAGAAGGAGAACGAGATGGAGGAGGTGGAAGAGGGCGACAATGGTTAGAGGGAAAGACAGTGGAGAAGAGACTTGAGTGTGGAGGCAAAAATAAAGATGAGTGCAATAGAAAGCAGAATGAACGCCTTTGAAGGACTGGAGTTGTCATTGTGGCGGAGAGGAGGAGGATGTCGGCGGTAGTTTGGAAAGACATGTTGGAGGAGAAATTTGAGTGTGGAGAGACGAATAAAAGAGAGCTTTGGAAGGAGGAAATTAGGGGAACAGAGTGAAAGGTTTTGAGACAATATGGTAACCACATTGGTGGATGAAAGATTGAGTGTGGAGGGAGGGAGAGTTTTTGATGGGGGAAAGATGGGAGGGAGAATAAGTGCTTCAGAGAGAAAGGAACCTGGCGTTGTAATGAAGGGAAAGATGGCTACTGTGGTAGAGTGGACAGGCAAGGTGTTGGAAATATTTCAGGGATGGGGAGAGGCTTAGTTTTTAGGGAGGGGAAAAAATGATGGAAAAGGGAAGGAAAGAACTGATGAGAAGGAATGTTGGACGAAAGGAGCGTGAGAGGAGAGATGGAAGACAGTTTTAGGGGAGTCGATTTAGACAGGCGTAAAAGACTGGATGTTTTAGGAAATGACTGTGAGAGATCAAGTTTAAGTTGACATGGATGTGGCGGGGAAATAGAAAATAAATTTTGAGGGGATGGTACTGTGGAGTTGTGGAACCAGGGGATGTGGGAGGAAAAGTTTAAGTTGGAGATTTGGTGACAGTGAATGTCAGACGAGAGATGGTTGGCAAAGATGTGGAGGAAGGACGATAACGTATGCACGTGGTGACATTAAGATGTGTGTGTGTGTGTGTGTGTGTGTGTGTGTGTGTGTGAGAGAGAGAGAGAGAGAGAGAGAGAGAGAATTGCCCCGATTTACCACATTAGCAAAGATAATATCGTTCCCAGAAATGCCCCCACGTTCACCAGGACGCATGTTTACCTGTGTCTGCCTTCTTACTGCCCTGTTTGTATCGTCAGCCACCACTCCATCCTGCATCCTAATCCACTGGCCAGATTCAACCACAATCCCACGTCCATCCTTGTCCCTCTCGTATATTTCCAGTCTTTTCTTTTCTTTTTCTTAAATGTTTTTATGCTGTTAGTCCTCTTTGCCTATTCCGCTTCATTTGCGTTTTCTCAGCCCAACCATTTTCCTCTTGCATTTGGTCTCTGCCTGAACTGACTTCTCGCCGTCTTCCTCCTACTTTCTCCCGCTCTTAAAGGTAGAAGGGTATGGGCCTGATGTCTTAAATTAAAGTTTTCCCCAAACAGAGCAAAAATAAAAATAAACAAATGAACACGCACTGCTCATGAATGCTTGGCGTCTTACGAAGTAGATACAATGATGAAATTTATTATAAAAAGAAAAAAAGGAAGAGGTGGTATTCAGAACGGTGCCTGGGAGAGAAAAGAAAGAGAGAAACGAGGAGTTAAGAAAAAAAAATGATGGAATGGGAGGAGGAAGAAGGGACAGGTGGACGGAAGTGTGGTGAGCAGGTGGTGAAAGGTTTTTCACTTGCCCTTAACACTTTTAAGTACCATGACTTTTTTTCTTCTTCCTGACGATAATTTCAACTACTGAAGGACTTAGGAGCTGTGTCCATTAACCTTTTCTGTGCGATGACATCCTGTTACCTCCGCCAGGGAGGATTGTTTGTGTGACTGTTACCATCATTATGAAAACTGTTGGATGGATTTGGACCAGATCGGTGATTTTGACTGAGAACCATGAATGGAAAAACTGATTAAATTTAGAGCGAAAAAGGTCAAAGATCAAGGTCATTGTCATGAGGAACATGCAAGAGGGGGTGCTACCTTGGCGGAAGTGTGTTCATTCCAATTGTTTTTTTTTTCTGTCAATTTTTCCTTTTCACACCGCAACGTGGCAGTTTTATTCAGCTAACGGCAGACACTCGGTCTGACGGAGTTATTTAGGCTCCCTCCCTCTCCGCCACCACTTCACGCATCCTTGGATATTTATTGTCCGTTTATTAACCTGTCATTCCACAAAGATACTTCCTTTTACCTTCCCGTAGCAGTTGAATTCACAGGTATTTTTACAAGTGCTTTTCGGTTTTTTATTTAGATATAAAGTATATTTTTATGGTTACAGTATTTTTTGCATAATTTAATGTACTAACTCTTTCTGAAATTCAGCTTACCTTTTGAAGTACTTTCATCCACTTCCCCACTGCACTTTGTCATTTTCACTTCTCGCCATTCACCTGCATCCATATTCTGCTATTCTTCCACAGCTGTCTAGATCCACATAGTCTCTACTCACTGTTTCTCTTCCACTCTTCCATCGTTCTCCCTGATCTCTTCTTTCAGTCTCCCTTTGTTCTCCCTTAGCTGTACTTTCTACCACTCTGCCTCCACTCTCTGTGATGTTCCTCAACTCCTCCAGTCTCCCTGTTCTCACACTCCTGTCTCCCTCTGTTCTCCCTTTACCCTCCATGCACCCCCTCCCCCTAAACCATCACTCCTCTAACTGTCCCTCTTGTCTCTCTCCTTTCATCCTTTCTCTTTATTTCCACTTTTTTTCGTGCTTTTCTACTCTCTCTTTTAACATCGACTTCTCTTCCATTCTCCACCATTCTCTTCCTCCCCGGCCTGAACATTCCCTCCACTTCCACTCTTCCCCATCCCTCCTACTTTCTCATCTCTCTCCATTGTTTCTCCCTTCCCCCCTGCCTCCTCTCTCCCTTCATTTTCCCTCCTCTCTCCTGCGTTTCCTCCATTCTCCCTCCTCCCGCCTACAGTTGGTGTGCAGTAGCTAATGAAGGGAGACGCGAGGACAAATGGACGGATCTTGGGCTAAACCCACACCATTAATACACCCATTAATTCAGAGAGAGAGAGAGAGAGAAGGAGGGAGGGAGAGATGCTGGAAGGTAGAAGCAGCACCGTAGACTGATAATGAATTGGAATGAAATATTATGATGCAGGATATGAAAAATAATCGAAATTACAGGAAATTATACTGAAATATTCTTCGCTAGATCCGTCAGTCAGAGGACATTTTTTTTTTTCTGGTCATTTCCACACGACATTAGTCAACAAAGAGAGGCCTATGACAAGAGTTAGAAATAATCTCCACTAAATAAATGAGAGAGAGAGAGAGAGAATATAAGAGGCTTTGAAATCATGGTGGCCAATTTGGAGAGGTTGTAAATGTCCCGCTACACCCTAGTGGCAACACTGATTTATCCCGCGGCCCCTCTGGCAACACTGATGCTCTCCCCTTCCTCATTCCTGCTTTCTCTCTCTCTCTCTCTCTCTCTCTCTCTCTCTCTCTCCGTATACACGTACATAAAGGTTTACAGTAAATGTTCGTACTTGAGGTCAAAGAGAAATATGCAAATTGAAAACTACTGTAACAAAATAAATCATCTAAAAAAATGTACACCTATCTCTAAATAACTGTGTGTGTGTGTGTGTGTGTGTGTGTGTGTGTGTGTGTGTGTGTTTGACAGATGGACAGTAGCACAGAACACTTCAGGTATGTCGGCATTACAGAAGCATCATATCGGCACTTCTAAAGAATTTACACTTAATTTTTTGTTACAGGACTTTACTGCCTCCATTATATCGCATGATTTGATGCTCCATAAGGTTATAAGTAATAATTGGCGTCCCTTAATGAACATGGAGTAATAGAACTTTTTATATCAGTCCTCGAATAATCAGTAGCCCATAGTAATTTGAACTGAGGTTGTATCGAATTACAGTGGTCCAGTTTTTGATGGGTGTTGAGATGGAAATTGTAATATCTTGAGGCGGAGGCTGAAATGTGAGGCCTAGTGTTGCGAGGGAATTAGGTTACCATAGTTATTGAAGGTGGTGGTTTTGTGGGTCGCTGTTTGATCGCTTCAGCACGATGGTGTGTTTTTAATCTATCTCAGGCTACCACTAGATGGTTTAATTGAAGCTGCGAATGTTCCTTTAATTGTGAAGAAAGTTATTGGTAGGATATAATAATCACGAGTCTCTCCAGCTGTATAGAATTGTCCAGAAATAGCAAGAATCAATGATGAACTACGTCATTGGATATGTTTTATTCCTGGTTCCGTCAGGAGTTTATTCATCCTAAATGAAACTCCCCATATTGGAGGGACATTGGCTGGTCTCCCTTTGTATAATGCATACTGACACGCTGTTAAAGACTCAACATGTGAACGTCTTAGATTTTATTCTTTCAACCCCCGGACTTCTGTATTCAACGTAGGAGAGAACAGTAGTGGTTAGGTTACTGAATATTTTAAGGTGAATGAAATCGTATGATACTAGCGAGAATGCACTGCTTGCTCGGACTTGAAGGTTTGAGAGCTATCCATTTGCCGGAAGGGGTGTGCGACAAAGCAGAGCTCAGGGCAGATAGTAACAGGACTGGAATCTGAAGCCTCTGCTACACCGGACTGCCGTATTTCTAACCCGCTGTGGCCAGGCAGATTTTTTTTTTTTATACTGGGAACGTATGGCTGATAGTAAAGATATGCTGAGAGAGAGAGAGAGAGAGAGAGAGAGAGAGAGAGAGAGAGAGACTATGGTGTGGGTTGCTCTGTCTGTTCTGATGAAAATGGCTACACTGATCTCTTGCCTGTGTGAGATTCATCATTCTCGTAGTTACGGTAGTTAACTTACTATAATTATCGTTCGTTACATTAAATCCCTGCATGACACACCAGCATCTGTATTTAGTTAGCAAGCTCCATTTGGCAAGTGAATTAATTACTGTTGTCAATAAGAAAACGTGCTAAAAAATTTTTAGCAACACTAACTTTAAAATGATGAAATTGCGAACCGTGTTGAAGTACAGCGGCATCTACATGTTATACCCTAAATACGTGGTCAAGGTTGAAGTATAGGTCATGGCCTCTAAATGCGTGAAGGTTAAGGGGACGGTACACGTCAAGGACAGCATATTCAGATATATATTTTAGTCATTTGGTGTGGCAGGGGTAAGTATTACCTGTGGAGTTTGGGGTGGCGTAAGTCAGAGGTCAAGGTCAAATGCGAGTATCTTAATAATATATACAAAATGTGGACGAATTGTAATCATAGTCATTAGCTTTAGGGGAAATTTCTAAGGGTGTCGGGTAAGAGACGCTGGGTTGACCTGCCACTTCACCTGAATACACATCTACACACGTGGACAAGTGTGGGGCGGAGTTCAGCATGGATGTGGAAGGGACACATGATGGTAGAAGGGCGGACAGAGCAAACAGTGGAGGCAGAAGGAAAATATAGGAGGTAGTAAAGGCGATTATAGAAAGACAGATTCGACTCTATCTTTTTGTATTTGGAAGGCTTCAGTGGTCAGTGAAGGGAGGTTTGAAGAGTCGTATTCATTTGTGTTGTTCCTGTTTCTTTATCATACTCACCCCACTTCTCAGTGTGTTTGTTTGTTTGTTTGTTTTCCTTTTTCTTCCTGTTTGTAGACACAGACCATCCTTGTTCTCGTGGTTTCGTATTTATCATTTTTTTACTGCTCCTGGATGTTGTCCAATCCAATTATAATACTCTAAAAAGGGTATGGATTATGACCAATTTATATTTTGCAGCAGTCTACACCTTCACTTTGGGCAGGCAATTCTCAGGTACACGAATTCGTAGACGGGTGGAATGAAAAAATGCATGATAGATTGAAAGATAGATGGAAGAAATATGGAGGGGCATGATCAGAATGTAATTATGAAAGCGTAAAAAATGCCTGAATCGGTGTGACATGTGCTTGGAACAGAGTTGGGCAAGAGGAATGAGACGGAGAGGACGGAATGGGGACGAAAAGAAGAAAGTGGAGGGGGAGGGGATAGAAGAGAGAGGTGGGATGAAGGTAGAGGAATTAAGAGAGGAAATCGAAGAGAATGGTGGGACTATGTGCAGGGAGAGGGGATGGGAACGAGGTGTGGTTGAAAGGAGAGAGGATAGAAGAGAGAGAGGGAGGGTGGTTTATGGGGAGGAGAGAGGAAAGAGAGTTGCGATGGCAAGGGAGCAGATAGGAGAGATGGGTGGAATGAAGGATGAGGGAAAGGAGAGAGGGATGGGACGAGATGGTGAGGCTAGGAGAGAGGGATGGGATAAAGAGAGACGAGAGGAGAGATAGGAATGATATGAGGTGAGATGAGAGAGGAGGGAGGTTGTACCAGGGAAAAGAGAAGGGATGGAGAGAGTGGAGAATGGTGGAGTTGAATTAATTTAATAGAGGGGAGGGATAAGTTGAGGTAAAATGGAAGAAGTGAGGGGTTTGGTGATAGGAGAGAGGAAGGGGAGAGCTTTTGTGTGAGGGGAGAGAGGTAGGGGAGAGGGTTTGGTTGAGGGGAGAGAGAAGGAGGAGGGGTGAAGAGTGGAGAGAAGGGTGGATCTGAATTGATTGGACCAGGTAAGGCAGGGTCAGTGAGTAAGGTAAGCGAGGGTAAACACCTGAGGCAGAACGGGTTGAGTTGGAAGATGGGGCAGGGAACTGGTAATGGTAATAGGCGTTGTGAAACCAGGTCAGTGAATCGACGAAGGTGGGACAGAGGAGAAAGCAGGATAAGCTAAAAATATGGACACTAATAAGCAAAATCAGAGAATACGATAGAAAATAGACAAGCGAAACATTAAATAACATGAGAATGTACGACAAAAAATGGACATGACAAAAATATGTAATTGATAAAGAAAAAGAGTATGCTAGAAATCCTGAGGTGAATTACTAAGGAATTGCCAAGAAAAAGTGAGAGACAGAACAGGAGAGTAAGACAAGCAGTAGTTTAAAGACAAAGAAGGAGGAACAAAAGATCGTGATAACTGGAGAGGAGCACGGCCAAAAATTGGTTTACAAAAATGGCTCATAACCAGGTGAATAAGAGATATAGGAATCACAGGCCAAAATCAAGTAAAAATGATAAATAAGGAAGTAGCACAGTTTAAAATCATCTTCATTATCATTACCACCACATTCATCATCATCATCATCATCATCATCATCATCATCATCAACAACCTGACGGCTTTTTTCCAGCTAAATATAAATATAAACTCTATTATGCAGTTGAGTAGGACATGTAAAGGAGTAATAGTCAAGAGGAAATAAAGAAATACTGATAAATGCTGGAGGACAGGGCGGGTGGTGGTGAATGGCGTGCCTCTCACCTTATATGCCACCACCTTGCTTCCTTGCCAACTCCTTCCGCTAGCCCAAGCACTTAGTAGGAGGGATGGTTGTGGGAGGGGAGGGGGTTAACTAGTTGACTGGTTTTTTGAGGGGATAATCCAAAGGCTATAGAGAGTGTTAAGTATTGACTGATATTTTGTAATCATCATCATCATCGTTATCATCGTCATCCTAATATTATACCCGCCATTATGCGAGATTCCAACACTTTTGATTATTATGGCTGGTTCAGGAACGTCTCTAGGTTTTGACAGTTTGGAGTGTGAGTGAAGTACCTTGACTGTACCTTATGACGTCACTGGAACATCAACTCAAGGGTAAAGCTGCTTGTTTTAAATTTTCTTTATTCCTTTTTATTTTTTCTTTGTTCCTTTTAACTTTGCCCTCAAGCGTATTGTGATATAGGAACACTAATCTCGCGAGAAGGTAAGGTCTATCAAAATTATGATGTGCTAAATACTTAACTCTCGGTATGTAGAAGTCGAGAGCTTAATTTGAAACTCTATTTTTTTTTTTTTTCCAAATCTGGGCCTAGAGCTGCCAGTCCGTTCCTTGATGCCCAGCACTCCGACGTGCCTCACACCAGCATATTGTTTCGTTTACAGGAAATTTTCTTTATAACTGTATAGCTACGATTGTTATTTTATTCTTTGACATTATTATTGACAAAAAAAAAATAAGAACAGCAACACTGCAAGACCTGTAGCGAAAATCAGACAACTCACTGACTAGATTTTATCGTTTTTGACATCATTTTAAGATATCAGGGAGTGTTCATAAACTTTCTTGAGCTTAAGTTGCTTTTGTCTCTGTTTTTATCTTATTGTTTTAATATTAAGTCATCCAGCTCCTAGCCACTTCAAAGCCAAAGTAGATTGAGCAGTAACGACAGTTTGCTGCTATGGAGACATGATTACTGCTGACTTTAGCTAAGACCCTTCCTCAATATTTTCCTAACGTGCAGTCCCACGTCGTTTGCTACTGCTATCTCTCCTGCTCCACTGTTTTGGTGTGGTTGGGGGTGTATCAGGGGGCATGTTGACCGGTACACCTGTTTGGCATCGCAAATATTTGAGGTAGATAGCTTAGCAGATCAGGACTGCTGGATCAGAGCCAGGGGCCAGCACCAGCCACAAACACTGATGTGCACCAACCTGCCTTGACGGTCACCCAGTCCCGTGCCTCCATATCACTGGCGGTAACCCCGTGTATCAGAAGTAGTTTCCATCATATTTTTGTTGTCTTCAGTTTATTTCATTCATTTCAGGATTGTCTTTTTAAATGACAGAAGTTAGACAATAGCTTTCATTAACTCCTTCACTGCAAGAGCTCTCTCAGAAATTGGACCAAATCGTCTACATGGTAGCGAAAAAAAAAATGATAATAGAAAATAAAGACGTCCTGTAATTTACTCTTCAAGTTCAGAAGGTCTCTTAGTACCGTGCCTACATTTCAGTTCATTTCTTTCTGTCCTTACTGTCAGATCTATGCAGTTCGTTTACTTCTTCAAGCCCGGCTTCACTTGCCACTCATATGATTACTTAATGCTTCCACTCCAGTATAACCTTTTTCTCTGCCTCTCCATCACCCCCATTATCCATAATTTTTCACCTTCCTGTTGCTCCCCATCCCCTTTTCACCTCTCATTTCCTTTCCTCACACCTCTCTTTCTTTCACTTCCTCATGTCTCCATTCTTTCCGTCCCCTTCCTCATTCCTTCCATTTCTCTTCTCCTCCACAGTACCTATACTAATCTTACGTTTCCACCTACCTGTGTTTCTGCTTCTCTTTTTCTCTTCCTCAGTCCTCCTTTCTTTCTTCTTGTTTCATTACTGTTTTCTCCTTTCCTTCCATTTTATCATTCTTCTGTCCTCTTGTTCCCTTTCTTCACTACTTCCACGTTCCTTCCTTCCCGTTCGCCACACCCTTCTTTCTGTCTCTTTATCACTCCTTCCTTTTTTTCCTTATTCACTTCTTCCACTTTTCCCTCCCCTTCCCCAATCTTCCTTTCTTTCCTTTCCTTTCCTCGCATTTTCCATCTTTCCTTCATGCTTTACATTTTCGTTCTTCTATATTCTCCTCTATTTTCTTACCCATCTTACCCATTCATAACCCTCTTATTTCGCTTTCATTATTCTTTCTCAGTCTCCAATCTGTCATTCTCTTTCGTCTTCTCAGTATTCCCGTCTTTCCATTCCTTTCCTCACTCCTTTCCCTTTCCGTTTTTCCATTTTTCCAATTTTCCATTTTTCCATTCCGTCCCTCTCTTTCGTCACTGTTTCTCGCACAATGTGTTCCCCCCTCTGCCAGTCCTTCCCCACTCTCTTGTCTCCCCTCCATCCCTACTCCCCTCTCTGCAAGTCCTCTGCCACTCCATTATCTCCCTACCCCAGACCCCTTTCTGCCGGGCCTTCCTCACTTCCTTTTCTCCCTTGCTTCCCACTCCCCTCTCTTCCCTGCTTTCCACTGACCTGTCCCCGTCTCTTCCCACTCTCCACTTATCTAAACCCACTACCTTCCTTCGCCACTCTCCCCTCCCCCTCTCCCACCCCCTCCCTTACTTCCCCACATTCTCCTCCCCATCTCCCACCCCACTCCCTTCCTTGCCCACTCTCCCCTCTCCCTCTCCACTTCCCAGCCTCGCCCCACCACTCCCTCCCACATCCATAATCTGTAGGTCATGCGTCAACCCGATTTCATGCTTGTCGACCGGGTAAACACTTTCTTTATAAAAATGTTCCTTATACTCCCGCTGCAATCAGAGTTAGGTTCTCCTTTTTTTTTTCCTTATTTATTTATATGTTTAGAGAGAGAGAGAGATTTGTTCTCAGTTCGCAAGACATCAGAAGGGAATTATTTCTCCATAGATCTTAAGATTTTGTTGTATTTTACCTTAATTCATATGGCAATATTTTTCTTTAATGTCAACAATTTCACAAGAAAATCCTGAGATTATAGCGTGATGTTTTTCGTAATTCACAAGATCTCGTAAGATGTTATTTTTCTTTACCTCCAAAGACATCCTAAGGTAATATTTTTCCCTTACTCCGAGGATTTGCCTTGTTTCCCAAAATTTCATTTTTCATTCATTCATTCATTGCCAGACGCCATGTATCCCAAACGGGGTGGCCAAGGGCTTAGAGTTAATTGTTTTACAGGGAGGGGCACTAATCCTCCACCAACCCCACTTGACACGTAGGGATGCCAACAGCATCTGGTGTTCCCAGGCGGTCACCCATCCAAGTACTAACCAGACCCAACGTTGCTTAATAATACAGTATTTTTCCTTATATCCCATGATTCATAAGGTATTTACGTAAATCCGAATATTTAATAAAGAAATATTTGTTCCTAACATAATTTTTAAAAAGATATTACATTCTTGAAGTCCACCGATAACCCAGGACGATATTTTTCTTTAATTCACAGACTCACACGAGAATTTGGCAGCGCCTTTTGTGAGATTTTAGGTTTGAAATCACAACGTGGACTGCAAACCTGTAAATACTGATGATCATTTATGTAACGCCTGTGGTTATAAGGTATGGTCAGCCTGCGCCACTTATTACAGAAAGCAGTCAGCAGCAATTTGTAAAGGCCATATACGTCCCAGCATCATCACGTACTTCAAAAATCATCTTCTAAAAAAATGGGGTCTGCATCCCACTTTACGATATCAAATTTAAGCATGTGACCCTTAGAGCTGCTTTACGTAGTGTGATCCAGTCTTGAAGGGTGGAGATTTGAAGCCTTGGTATTCATTTTCCTCCTTAGTTTAGATGATTTGCGTGCACTGTTGGCTTGTGAAGGAGGTGGTGGCAGGTGCATTGTCACATAAAAAGGTGATAAAGTTATTTGATATTTTGTCTCGCACAAATTTTTTTCCTACAACCTTTAGTCGAGCGAATTTCCCACTTTAATCCTACAAATTCTGCTTGGATGAATCTTATGTGTTTCATTGTGTTCTGTACTATATGCTCAGGAATGAAATTTTGACAACCGAAGCATTGTAGAAATACAGTGTTTGGGTTAATATAGTGGAGTTACGATAAATTTATGAGTCGGCTTCAGAAACGAGTCTCTGGAAAATAATACACACACACACACACACACACACACACACAATATAGTATATGTACATTTTAACACAATAATTGCACTAGGATTGGTCAAGGCAGTGAAGCAATGTTTAGAAGTACCAATGGGAAGACTACTGGAGGGAGGGGAGGATTGAGGGGGGGACAGGAGAGGTGAAAGGAGAGGGGAAGGGTGAAATGGGAGATGGGGTGAGGGAACAGAACAGGGGAGGGAAGGGTTGGAAATGTGGGGGGGTGGAGAGGGATGAATGTAAGGAAGGGGTGATAGGGGAGGGCAAGAATGAGAGAGGAGGGTAGGGGTGAAAGGAGAGGGTTGTAGAGATTGGGGCAAAATGAACAAGAGAGGGAGTGATGAAATGTTGGGGTAAATTAGAGGGAGGGTATAGTTGATAAGGAAGGGTAGGGATGATAGAGGCAGGTAGAAGGGGGTAGAATATGGTCGGGGGATGAGGAGGAAGTGTTGGGGGAAGTTTGGGGTGAACTGAGGGAATGGGTATGGGTGAAAGAAGGGGAATGGGATAGAGAGAGGTAGAAGGTGTAAATGTGAAAGAGGAAGATGGGGTAGGAGTGAATTGAGGGGAAGGATGGGATAGAGGGGATATAGAAGAGGAAAGGAATTTTGTGAAAGAGAGAGATGGGGGTAGATGTGGAAGGGATTGACGTGAAAGAAGAAGGTGGGGTTAGGGGTGAAATATTTGACCTCCCCCTTCCCCACTAACAAGGCCACATTGGGCAGACTGGTGACGTAATGAGGGGGTCCGTCATCACCGCCTGCTGCGTCACCACCACCATCACACACACACACACACACACACACACACACACACACACACACACACACACACACACACACACACACACACACACACAGCCTGTTTCCTTGTACCGCCATACCGCTGGTTGTCTCAGTTTTACAGTCTTTTTATTTACATTTTTATTTATTCATTTGTTTTTTTCTGCTTTGTGTTTGTTCGTATGTTTCTCATATAATATACGTACTGTGTTCCTTCTTCGTCATCACCACCGTCATCAGACGCACCTGTCATTACGTATTTCCTTCAGCATTTGATTTCCCAATACCTTTTCTTTCCCAAAAAATAAAATGTGTGTTTTTCTACTACCACACGCACTCCCTTTTCGTCAGAACTCATTTTTTTTTTTCAAACTTATTTTCTTTCCACAAATCCTATATATTCAGTATTTTAATTTTGTGTCGCCTCCCTGTTTTTCGCAGAGTATATAATAATGCCTTCCTGCATGTACTCCTGTTTTGTATGGTAAAGCTTTCTCCCGTTTCTTCCTTATTGATTTACTTTCTCTTATAATTCTGTCTGCCTATATTTGCCTGTCTTTCCTATCTGTATACTCCTATATTTCTGTCTGCCTGTATTTGCCTGTCTTTCCTGTCTGTATTTTCGTACATTTCTGTCTACCTGTATTTGCCTGTCTTTCGTATCTGTATTCACTTAGCCTGTCTTTCGTATTTGTCTCTCTTCTACATTTTTGTCTTCTTTCCGTACGTCCAATTTCGTCTTATAGTATTTTTTTATTGTAATTTTCTTCCCCCTCCCCTTCCATTTTGGCCTCGGTCTTATAGTTGTTTATTATTTTTCATTTCTTTCTCGCCCGCCCCAGCCACAGCTGTCCATCTCGTCTCATCTTCCTTGCACTCTTCTTCCAGTCGTATGACCCACGCATCCGTCTCGTCTTTTATGTCCTTTCCTCCAGCTTCCCTCGGTCAGTCGCTATTCCCCGCAGTGTTGCATAACTTCCCCTTTACTGTCCCACTACACTGGACACAGCTCTTTTTTGACCACTTCTTCCAAGTGACTTATTTTTATTTCATTCTTGCTACTACCAGACGATTTTATTCACCTTAGGACAAATCGCTAGTGGTGAAGGAGTTAATGAAGATTGTAACCAGTGTCCTCAGTTCGGAATGCCTATCCTAATCTGAATTCAGTTGTCCGGAGAGAGGAAGAACAGTTTAGAAAATAATCATCAGAGTGAAGGGGTTAACTCTCTGTCAACATGCCTGCCCCATTACGAAGGCCCCGCAACACCCATCTATACACATACCCTCACTCCTTTTGTGTCCAGGTGTAATGCAAGAGTTAACAGATACCCTCAGTCCCCCATGTACACAACTGGTCAGCTGGGCAACGGTCTTTCTTAGTTTGTCTTTCCTTCTGTATACAACCAGCAGTCCTGTATGCAATAGACGTCCATGGAGGTATATCTTGTTTACATATTTTGATATTTTGTCTCTGCTTTGTTCGACTATCGTAGTGACACCTTTTTTTGCTGTCAGTATTTGGTTCTTGGATGTTTTTATCTTAATCATAAAAGAAAATATTGACGTCAACACAGTCTTGCCTTGTCTCCTTTCTTCTCTTTCTTTTCCTGTGTCCTTCCTTGTTACACTTTCTTACCATTTCTTTTGCACCATCGCATATTCCCCAGGCATCTTTTGTTATCATTTAGCCTTTCTGTTTCATCCTTATGCCTGTTTCTTCTCTTGTTTTATATATAGAATTTAAAAATATTCTTTCCATTACCTACTTACCTTAGCTTTCCTTTTTCCTCCATTCTTTTGCCACTTCTCTCTCTCCCTTTCCTTCTTCGATGCTGGCTGCCTGCAGTTCTTTCATAGGAATATTGAGTATTTGAGATGGACCTGGTCGTTATGGTTACTTAGAAACAGTTTTTAAAGGTTCAGCAGAAACTTGTAACTTTTGCAGGACACACTTACTGTATGATAGTGCTCCTTTTTCTTGTTCCTGGATCGAGTTATCTCATCTAAAATAGTGGGACTACGGTTATTATAATGATGATGATGATTATGAATGTGGTGGTGGTAGTGTTGATGGTAATGAGGGAGGGGATGATGATGGAGATGTTTGTGGTGATGATGTGCAAAAGTGACGGTAATTATAAGGCTGGAGTGTGTGCGGTCTTCTGCAACATCAGCAATGAAAGCACTTGCAACACCTCCACTGCCTAAGTAGGGCCTGTTTGCTAGTGGCTTGAGAGACAATAGTGTGGTTTGACAAAATGCTCGTCTCACACACACATTCATCCTCCCTCAGTCACATATTGACTCTCTCTCTCTCTCTCTCATATATATATATATATATATATATATATATATATATATCTATATATATATATATATATATATATATATATATATATATATATATACTGTATATACGCAGGCGAAGAAACCAAAATCTGGATATCTGGAATACACACACACACACACACACACACACACACACACACACACACACACACACACACACACACACACACACACACACACACACACACACACGTGTATATATATTTATTTATTTATTAATAATGTATTTATTAATGTATTTATTTATTTATTTACTTATGCAAACGAGTGAGCTAACACCTGAATGTTTACAAAACATTCCTTTCCGAAGAAAAGACCAAAATAAAGATAAGTTAAATTTGAGATGACCGGACAAACTGTGTTGAAAGGACTGCGGGTCTTTCTTTACCTTTCTTTCTTTCTCCTTGGTCACCTTGGAGGTCCCTTCTCCAGCATTTCCCCTGACCCAATCTGCTCTCCTGTGTGTGGTAACCCGCGCATCACCCTGCGCCCAAACACCCCTGCCCCCTCCTCAAACATCAGGCTTCCCACTGACGTCCCCGGCTAGAGAAGGGTATGTCCACCAGCCTCGTCATCATGCCTTGCTTCACGGCGTCATAATCTGCTTGAGAAACACGAGTACAGATAAATAGGTTGTATTGATTGGGTAATGAATTAGGTAGGATAGTTTAATTGGAAAGTTAATTCCACAGGGAGATAGTGTTGAGTATGATGCTTGGGTATATCCACTTTCGTCATCATCGTCATATCTTGCTTTTGTCACGTCACATGGTTCGTTGGAAGTCCGGGCAGATTGATAATACTAGTAGATTAATTATACAGGTAAATTAGGCAAGCAGGTAGAGTAGTTAAACTGGGAGGATATTTGCAAATGACATAAATTGGGGGTAAAATAGGTAGATTTATTGTATACGTAAGATAGTTTTCAGTCACACCTCATGGACAAGACTACCCCTGAATCACATTGCCGATCAAACAGTCTGATTCCCTTCTCAAACACCAGGCTTCCCCTGACGTCCCTGGCTGGAATCTAGTTAAGAGAGACGCTAGGGTATGTCCATCGTCAACACCTTCACTCCATCTGGTCACGTCACATCTATTAGGGGGTACCTTGCATTATATTTCATCTCCAAGTAGTGTTTGATAGGTTAGCACAGTTTGCACACACACACACACACACACACACACACACACACACACACACACACACACACACACACACACACACACACACACACACACACACACACACACACACACACACACACACACACACACACACACACACACACAAACAAACAAAAACAAAAAAAAAGTGACTTTTATACTTTTGATGTAATAGGACATTTCGCTAAAACTGAATGACACTGGTAATTCTGAATGACGATGGTAAGTGACGTTAACTGAATGGAAATATATATATATTTTTATTATAATGCGTATGATTTTGATCAGTTGTTAAATGACCTAGACATATAGAAAGTGTATATGTTCAGTAAAAAATCTGCAGCGAAAGATAAGGAGAGATTGTGGTGGTTTAATATACTTCATCATACAGAGTAAGGGGAAAAAATTTAATGTAGTGTGTATGTGTATCGCTGAAAAGTTAATCTTGAATTAAATCATCTGTTTAACTTATACACTACATGTCACCTAATGAGACGGAGACAGCCTGCTCTTCGACAGCAACTGCATTCGTAAGTACTGACTGTTGTATATATTTAAATTGCAAATGTGCATTGGCAACGCAGTTGTCGTGCCATTATGCATGACTGAAAGGGGAAGTATCGTCACTGTGTCTTGTATACAAATGAATCGTTCTTGTGAATGTGTTTCATAGCAGTGTCATGTGTGGATTAATTTGTTAGAACAGTACTATTACCTGAGCATAAATGATGTCCAAGTGGCATTGGCTTTCGCCCGTCAGTGTTACCTGAAAAATCGTCTTAGTTTTATATTTTCACGAGTATGTTCAAGTTACATATATATATATATATATATATATATATATATATATATATATATATATATATATATATATAGATAGATAGATAGATAGATAGATAGATAGATAGACAGATAGATAAATAGATAGATTACGTTATTGATTTGGTCACGTAAATAAAACTATACCGACATATCGAATTTCCGATCACAGTTTCAAAATGTGGTTATAATTTCTTCAGTAATCAAAGTATTTATAAATCAGTCGCGTGGGAAATGTTGGTGAAATAACTAAATCTTTTATTCATACCCTTATGGGCTTAAAGGCGTGGAAAAGAAAAAAACTAATTAAACAGAGGAAATGTGAAATGAGAAAGGCTTATAGCCTGTAGGCGTGACTTGTTCCTTGGAAATAGACCGGTTTTTATCAAGTCATTTAGTGAATCAATGCATTACGCCTACCCTGTATCCAATTCAGAACTATGACGGTTTTTATGTGTTATTTTAATAATAAACTTTTTATTTTTGGCTTCAATCAGAATATTCAGTGTAGTTAAATATATACCCCTCGCACTGAAGGTGCCAACAATAGTCGACGAAAACAATAAAAAAGAGGAAACATTGCAGCAACAAGGAAGAAATGTGGCTTGTGAGTTTACAGCTGTTTGGAGATGGCATTTTTAACAAGGCTGCGTTGCATCACAAAGTTAAAGATGTTTCGGCACCAAGAGATTCCCAGGGTGGCCGAGGTTGCTTTTCCCTAGTTTATGACCCCTTCAGCGTGAGGGTTTTCCTGAGCAGAGAAAAGTTGTTTAGCAGTAGCAAGAATAGGCTACTTAAAAAAAAAAAAAAAAAAACATTGTACAGAGTTAACTCCTTCAGTTCGATGACGTTTTGTTATTCTTGCTACATCTGGGCTGTTTTGTAAACGAGAGAGTAACCATTTGTAGGGACAAGGTTAGAAACCGTCTCTATTAACCCTTGTACGGCCTATTTTTTTCCTCATGCTCTGAATAAAAGAGTCTAAAGATAGCAAGAATAACGCAACAAAACGACGTCAAACTGAAATGATTAACTAAGTCTTTTAACCTCCTCACAAGAGTTCTTCCAGCGCAGAGTTTGATCGCCTGATGACAAAAGAATAAGTTTGAAAATATATACTCGTACTGAAGGGTTTAAAATTCATAGGTGAGCTCTTTTTCTTGTCTTAATATTAGAAGAGTCTTAGTTCCTCACTCACTGTCAGCCTGTGTCGTTCTTTTGTCATAACCCGGCATAGTTTTTCGTCGATTTGTAGCTTTAGTTCATTTAGCTCTGTGGCAGAAAAAAAAAAAATCTACGGCACTACATCCTTTCCACAGCCCTTCTTCGTGACTAGCATCATATTCTCGTGTTAATCAGTTGTGAGAACTCAGCGTTGATGATGGAAAGATGGCAATTTATTCCAAATGAAATTTTTTCCGCTCCGACCTTTTGTAGTTGTCCTTCCCACCCAGGTAGACTTACTGATTTTATCCTTCTTGTGATTCATTCCATACCTTCACCTTTCATCCCAGCATATGAATGATCCTTTATTACATTAGTTATTCAAACGAGTGTATCTGCTTTCGAATAAACGAAAGACTCAACGTACCTCTGTCCAATTCACTTTTATATGGCCATTCTTTATCTATCTATCTGTCTCTCCGTTGTCTGACGTTGCATCTTGTGTGGCTTGGCTATGAGAAAAGGACATCCAGACATCATTTTCCTATTCAGTAACGATTCCTCTTCCCTCGACGCACCACTCTCACCAATATACTGTTGCGTATGGTAACCGTAACTATATCTTCAGTGAAAGCTATACCTGTGCAAGATTCTGACATGTAATGCGTCTCGTTTGGAATAGGAACGAGTCGACTTTAATTGTTTTGAGCCAGTTCAGTAAGGTAGCGTCTTTCATATGCCATTCCTGCTATCACCACTTGAATTAATATTAGGGAAGACCTCAAAGTGAATGGGTATGAAAATTTCCTGTAACCTCCTGAAGTACGGTGAGGTCTCATTTCTTGTTGCCTCGGTCAGATGATATAGTTCGGCTTAGGAGACTCCGTGTGCTGAAGGGTTTACAAGTTTCGAAGAGCCGTAATAGCCTCAGTTACGTGAAAGTCTGGCGTGTTGATGTCGTGTCGTTTATTTTTATTGTGGTACCACCAGGCTATTAATTAAGGTAGATGAAACTCTCATAGTGAAGGAGTTAATGAAGTGCAATTATAGGTTCAAAATACTGTAATCTGAATGTCTTTTGTCTTTTTTTTTCTGCTGTCTTACTGTATCATTCAGTTAAGCGAGACGTCTCGTTTTGAACAACTTGCTGAAGTACAGAAAATTAATGTTCAGTTTTGTAAATCCTTCTTGTCTGTTTTTTTTTTTTTTTTTTTTTTTTTTTTTTTTTTTAGTTATCACCAGACGATAACAGAAAATTAATGTTCAGTTTTGTGATTCCTTCTTGTCTGTTTTTTTTTTTTTTTTTTTTTTTTTTTTTTTTTTTTTAGTTATCACCAGACGATATTCAGCTAACGCAAGAGCAATCCTAGTGGAGGTGCTGTAAGAAGTTCCCAGTAACGTGGATATGTTTGCTGTGTAGATATGTGACGTGTATGAGTGTTTCTCCCAAGTCTCGTCCTGTGCAAACACCTTACCCACGCCACACCCTGCCTGCCTAACTGTGTGGCTGGCGTGAGGTATTTCCCGCACTGCATCCTTCTCCTTCCTTTCCGTCTTCCATCATCACATGCCCACCTTTGCACACTCATCATTACCTACTCTTCTCGTCCTCTCCCGTTCTTGTCTCAGGCTCCCATACATATCTCGCTCCTTTGAAACAATCTTCATTAACTCTTATTCATTAATGACATATTTTAGCCCTGGTATTATCAGACGACTGCATTGATCACCGGAATCTCTCTCTCTTTTTTTTTTTTTTTTTCCTCGGATTACTACTCAGTCCTGCCTTCCCCCCACTTTACATAGTCAGAGGTACATAGTAACCCCTTCAGTACGGTGACGTGTATTTTTTGACGTCAAGCGATCTCGTATCATTGACTCCATCAGTACGATGACATCTTTTTCCCTTTTTTCCCATCGTCACCAGACAGTTATATTAACTTTAGGAAGTATCTGTTAGCCAAAGGGTTTATTCATTATTTCCCTTATCATTTATATCCATTCTTCCTAGTTAATCCCTGTCACTCTCCTCCCATTCCCCCCCCCCTCCCTCTTTTTTTTTTTTTTTTACACCTCTTATTCCTTATACCTCTAATTTTCATTAATCCATGGCAGAACTCGCATTTACTGTCATTTTTTTATACACTCGTCCTCTTCCACTCACACATCCCAGACATCCCCTCCACCCCGCCCATCCTCTTCCATGCACGCACCCACCGTTCCTCTCTTCCTGTCGCACCCTTACCGTTTTTCCGGGAATCGGATGGTGGTCGTGAGAAAGAAGGATAGGGTTAAGGAACGGACAGTGATGTAATGGGATAGGAGGGTAGTGGGTGAGTAAGCGTGGATGTGAGTGGATGGTGAGACATTGTAAGATGGGTGCGTGATGGCTGGGCAACAGGGATGACGATACATGGGAAGATTTGGGATAGATCTGCTATGGATGGGGCATGGTGGATGACGATAGATGGTGAGGTACTTGAATAGGGTTGTTTGGGTGAGAACGAAACAGGATTTATGCGATGGGTGTGCAGTGGATAGACTTTTGTGAGTGGGGATGGATAAGTAGGGATATAAATGTGCATATAATTGATAGGTCGGCGTGTGGAAGGTGTGCAGTGGAGAGGGTAGAGTGAGCTGAAATCGATGGAGATGTATTGGGACAAACATATAGTGATAAAACGATTACATATACTGACTGACTGACACAACAATAGGCAGTGCAACATTTCAACTTTTACCTGCGCCACCCTCACTTAAGGTGACCCTTCCTTGCTCGTACTTGCCAGCTTGAGGAAGGGTAAATTCTGCCTGTCACTCTCTCCGAGCAGACGGTCTAGTTCTGCAGTGGATCTCTTAAGAATTGATACAGATACATCCAGCTATTGACAAAGGTGGAAATTGTAAAAATGGAAATTCAAGGATGTGGTTGTGAGGTATTGTGTGGGATCAGAAGAATGGCTCTGAGTTGTGTGTGGTCTGTAGTAATTGGAATACAAACAAGGATGAGAAGAAGGAGATACAGACGGGTGAAAAGATTCTACAATGCATCAAAGGAAGGGTGGTAGGTGTTTAGAGGGGGGAAATTGTAGGATAAGAGTACAGTATTTAAACCGTTTTTTTTTTTTTTTTTAACTGAAAATTGGGAGTCTAGAGAGTAAAGGATGTAGGATATTGGTAAATTTGTAGTACTGTTAGTAGGGGACTAAAGAAAGGAATGGAGTGGGGAGGGAATGTAAGATTGTTGTCAAATGTTACCTTTATGTTGAAAGAGAGTAATGAGGAAGGTGACCGAGTTTGGAGTTGGCAGAGGGCTGTTTTGTGACGGTGCTGGAAATAATATTGTCCTGGTGGCAATGACTGTAGCTATAAAAGGTGATGGTGGTGATAGTGGTGGTGGCGATTTATGCGACTGTCGCCATGCTAGGACAATAATGAGAGGGTGAGGGCACGTCCAGCTGCAAGAATTGATTGTCTTTGTTATAGTGTCATGATTGAGATGTGAGTAGAGTGCACGTAACAGCTGTTGAAAACTAATTACCGGTACTCATTTTTTTGCCATATTGAAAAATATTATTAAATGTAACTATATTGATAGTATTTATGGAGACATTATGTTGGTTACTTAATGGAGTATTATATCTGATTAATAAAACTTATTTCTTCGGTACAAAAGCTGCATTCCGTCTAGTCATGTAATATCACCCTTTATGGCACTTGTCATATTTAATCAGCCAATAATACCACCTCACCCTCCACCTCCATCGAGAGTGAAAGTGAGGGGAGGGAAGGAAGAGATATAGAGGATTCAGGAGAGGAGAGAAGAGGAAGAGGGAGATTAAGGATGATAGTCTTGTGAGATTAGCAGCCTCCCTAGTGCTTCTTTCCTATCGATCTGTTTGCATATTGCACCTTGTATCTCATTTCTATGTGCAGTATGGACATAAAGTTGCAACAATGTTGTTGTTACTACTACTGCTGGTACTGCTGCTGCTGCTACTGTTGTTGTCACTGATGATGATAGTGGCGGCGGCGCAGGTGACAATGACGGTGGGTCAGCTGTGGTGATGGATGTTACTGTTGTTATTATTATTGTTTTGTTGTTATTGTTGTCCGAGGCTCGTCTTGACGTGAATATGAATAGAAAGAAGATGATTGTGCTATGGACAGAAATAAACCGGTAAGATGCTTGGGAGTCCCTAAGCCAATGAAAATACCACCCTATGCGGATTGGGGGAATGAGGCAGACTGGGCGGCGGAGGAAAGCTTGCGGATATTAAAGAAGGTAAATAGAAATTATGCCTGGTGAGAAAACTTCATGACGAGAGGGGTTAATGGAGAAGAGGGGGTAGGAGGAAGGAGTAGGGACATTAAGATGGAGGGAAAAAGGGAGGAGAGAAAGTGGTTGGTAGAAAAAAAAAAAAATTGTAATCAAGAAGAATGGTGCTTTGACAGATACTGATGCACGCCCAGTTTGTAAATGAAACCTTAACATTCTTGATCCACAGGGTTAATGTTCAGGTACCTCTCCATCCTACTAGAGGTAAAATCGTCTGGAAATGGCAACAGTCATAAGTGAAAAGACGTCTTGTTACTAATGGGGTTAACTGAGATTCCTTGAAAACATTTCATTACCAAAAGTCTGTCTTGAGTTGAATTATATCTTTTGATGGTTGCAGTATTATAGTACGTGGCTTAGGACGATAATTTCTATCCACATTCTTCGTGCTAAAGTTCTCAGCAAAAAATTATTACAAGTATCCATCTAGCTGTTATAGGAATAAAATAAGAGAGACGTCTTGGTAATGAATGGGGTTAAAGGGTATGGTGAGAGTGGGGACAACACATCTCTAAGTGCCTCCTCTGTTACACAATGCCTCTCAGGTAGTCTGGGTCACTGATATCACACATTTTGACCTCCTGACCCCCACCCTTGACCCAGTAACTGCCAACCTGCATATGGGATTAAGTATTGACAGAGGCTCCTACCGTATACAGGCTGATGAAGATGTCTCCACCGATTTTTAAGTTATACTGCTTGGACAGTCTTACAGGTAGAAATTAAGCGCCATACTCAGTCCCTGACCTCGATGACGACATTTTGTTTAATTCTTGCCACAAGTAGACGATTTCACCCCTCCATTTCGTAGAAGTTTAATATTGCCGTCTTCATACATGTATTCAGCCTTGGAGAAAATTTTCGAAAAGGAGAGGTTAAATAGACCCCACGTTGATCCTTTCACTACTAGCAGTTCCCCCAAAGCTAAGTAAATTTGTAATCATCAAGAGGTAGCAAGAAAAAAAAATGCGTCATTGGATTGAAGGGGTTAATTACGCTGAGGGGAGATCTTTCGTAGTGAAAGAGCAAAGAAAAAAAAAAGGCAGTTAGAAACATTAGTCTATAGTAAATTCTTCCATACGATTTCATAGAGCTGAGCAGTGGCCTTTCGTAGTTGGGGGTTTATGGAATATTTTAGACAGACCTGGAAGTGTTTGTAGTTGAAAAATTAATTATTTAAATGTAACTGAAGGACCGTACAGTGTATTAAGAAATGATGGGATAAAATAGGGGCATTGGAAGATCAAAATGCTCATGTAAAAGCCGAAGAAAAAAGCAGAGAGACGATGGCATAGTAAGAGTTAGAAGTATGACGCTGGTAGAAAGATTGGCATAATAGTACAATTACGTAAGAGCGGAACAAAGGACAAAATAAAGGACTTCATAATCCCCCTCTGCAGACTCCTACCGCATCCCCTACACGCACAAACAAATACACACACTCACACATACCCTTCGTGAGTTGGCAAGGTCGCGCTCATTGTTACACGCTGAAAAAATATGACAAAAATGTGGATAATAATAAGGACTTGGTATGGGAAGCGAGTTGGGCTGCAGATTTTTCCAAGATGGAGGTGCTTCGCTGTTTTCTTAGTGGCTTTGTTAGTGTTTTTTTTTTATGGGAGTGTTTTTTTAATGGTTTGTGTGTGTGTGTGTGTGTGTGTGTGTGTGTGTGTGTGTGTGTGTGTGTGTGTGTGTGTGTGTGTGTGTGTGACCATTTTATTATTTCGTTTTTCGAGTATAGAATAAAATAAGGTTAATTGCCTCCACCAAGGAGGTTATGATTTTGCCGGCGTTGGTTTGTTTGTATTTGTAGCATTACTGAAAAAGCTATGAACGGATTTTTTTGGGGGAGGGGGAGGGTATGGACCAAGGAACAATCCATTAGATTTTGGTGGTGATCCGGATCATCATCCAGATCCAGGAATTTGTTGTTTGTTTGTCCACACGATATCGCCCAAAGTTCTCAATGAATTTCAAAAAAAATTTGCGGAGGGGTGGTCCATGGGCCTAGAAAGAATTGAGTAAATTTGGGGGCGGATCCGGATCTTGCAGTGGCGTTGGCGGAGGTATGCGATCTCTCAGTGCTTTCTAGAGTTGATCATTTAAAACTGGCTCTCGTAACAGGTATTTTGAGAACTACTTAACCTCCTTCCGCTGCTACTTACAAACTTACTATATCCTGTCACAAGACGATTACCAGTATATTCGGCTGTGCAAGACCCTCAACAGCAAGAATATTAAAAATCTCTCTCTCTCTCTCTCTCTCTCTCTCTCTCTCTCTCTCTCTCTCTCTCTCTCTAATGGAAATGAGAATTTCGAAGGTATGAATGAGGAGCCAGTTGATTTGTAGTCCTCATCATTTAACAATTTAACACTGTGATGTTAGTTTGTCACATTTATGTTTCCTCTTATTCTTGATGGATCCAACCCGTCCTGTTTGTCTGGTTGGAAAGATGATTATGATGATAATGACGAGGACGGTGGTCATTAAAATATTGTGCAATGTAATTGGTTACATCTTCACTAGAGACTTTCGTTTTGTTGCCAGACGCTTATATTCAGCTTAGGAAAAGCATCTGGTACTTGCGTTATTTGTATTAACTTTCTGCATTGAATAATCATCATTAGACACATGATGCTTGGAACGTTTGAAATTAGGATTTTTTAGGACCTTTATCATGAATTATAATGTTAAAAATGTGCTGATGGGAAACCCTTTTCTTTGTACATTTTCTCTACATATTGGTTTAACTGCTTCGTCCTTTTTCGTAGTAAGTTGTCACGTCTTCACTGGAGACTCTCCTGTTTGTTGTTTTAACCCCTGGAGTAGGATGGAAATCTGTAAAATGCATTTCTGTTACAGCGAGGGACTTTCACTCTGCTTAGCCTAGGAAAGATTCCACGTTCTGTTGGGCTTCATAGTAATGCAGCTTTAACTGTTTTTAAAATCAGGCTTTTTGAAGGACCGTCGTGCATTAGATTATGGTAATAGCTGTTGTTGTTTTTGCATTAATACTGTACTCTTTTGTCAACGCAGTTTCCTCACGTGTTAGGTGAACTGCTCAGTCTTAATCTTTCATAAGATGTTGCATCTCCACTGAGGACTTCGCGTTGTCGGCTTAACTCCTGAAGGAGGTGGATGTCGTTGATATTTTATTCATGCCACATCCTTTACGCATTTATTCTTTCTGAATGGGTTAAATGTCACGTATTGCATTTCGTAAGTGGTCGTATCTTCACAAGGGTCATATTTCGTAAGTGGTTACATCTTCACGAAGGGGGCAAGGGGGTGAGGGGGTATTCCTCTTCTTGTGCATGTGTTGACCCTATATTTTTGCAGCGAGTGTTGCGTTGTGTTTGCCTTCTCCCTTCACCTGTGTGCCTGTCCATTGTCGCCACCTACCCTTTGTTTTACCCGCTGTGTCCCGTTGTCTCCTTGTCTACCTATTGTTTTCATTACTCTCTCTTGCTCTGACCCGTTGTCCTCTGTTTACCGTTGCCTCTCTGTTGACTTCTTGCGTGGTGGTTGCGGAGGTGTGTTTGTAGTGTTCGGGTTTTATAATTTTTCTTTCTTCTTTCACTGGGTTCTCTCTCTCTCTCTCTCTCATTCTGTGTGTGTGTGTGTGTGTGTGTGTGTGTGTGTGTGTGTGTGTGTGTGTGTGTGTGTGTGTGTGTGTGTGTGTGTGTGTGTGTGTGTGTGTGTGTGTGTGTGTGTGTACGTACGACTGCTGCCTTGCATTTGAATTACCTACATTATGTGTTTGTGTTTACCTGCATATTGATACAGCTATATATTTACTTTTATGTATGTGTGCATGTGTGTGTGTGTTTGTGTGTGTGCGTGTTTGCGTATGTAAGCGTCCCAGTATTCTCTGTGCCCCTCATGACCAGCGTATTTGCGTGTGTTGTAACCTTTCTTTGTATCTAGCTATGTCTTCTCCATTTCTTTTATTGTTTAAGATTATTGTACTACCTTTCTCCCTTTTATCTTGCATCAGATCATTGTTTTTATAACTTTCTCCAGTAACCTTTATCCGAACCAGAATTTCAGACAGTAATCATTGTCATTTCCTGTGCCAGTAGTAAGGATAAACTGAACTGAACTCATCCCATGTGAAGAATAGCAAAGAACAGAGGAATTTGGGAGCTTACATCAATTTTGAAAGGCGTCGAACCACAGAAGAATTTAGTACTTAAATCACCCACCAATTTTTCATTCGTTACCAGCGTAATGCCTTCCTGTACGATTTTCCCCCCCACGATTTTGCCTGCCATGTTTGTTTTAATTAGTCACCTTCTTACTCCTTTACAAGTGTCAAGATGAATGAATTTACGAACATATAGTTTTGAGAAGACACTCTTATCATCCTTCCCTTTTAAAGTGCAGTTTTTTTCCTATTTCTTTTGTCAGTCAGGAGGCCCTTTAATATACGTGCTGTCTTAATCCCCTCATTCCATCTCATACTATAATCAGTGTATTCAGCGGTACCATTAGATAATCAACAGAAAGACATTATCACGGAGCTCCACCGCTGAAGTGTCGGAAAAGATTTTACATAAGGAATTACATAAGTGACTTGGGCATGGCGACTGTCATAATGTCCTTCCAAAATAAAAAATGGCGATGATTGTTGCTGACATTTTCCACGACGGTAGATAATCATGATATCGGGTGGCTCCAAGACCCCAGACCTTATCTTTTCTTAATATTATTCTCTTCCTGAATTTTATCTCTGCCCATATGACCCCTTGCCCTTACGAGGAATTAACCTCTTCAGAACGGTGACGACATTATATTTGATTCCCTCTATATAGACTCACAGTACACACAGACGTAGCCATTACAACACTTCTTTTACATGCATCACTTTCCCTGCAGATCCTCCTTCCCCATTCGTACATTGTTAGCACGGAAGTAAGTCAGTTCTGGTTATCGCGCTTCCTCCGAGAAGGTCGGGTCGTTCAGTGAATTATATATGGATTGTTATGGTCACTTACTGCCAGATACTTTTTTTCAGCTACTGACCAAAATCTTTTATCGGAGGGCAAATAGAGTTTGTTTTTTCTCCTTTCCCGACCAGACATCTTTCCTAAACTGAATAAAAGCTTCCAGTGAAAATAGAAATAAAACAAGGTCATTTTGTGAAAGGTGTTGAATGATGTATCTCTTTCCCCAGTCTTTCGGTATCAAAATCTTTCATCATCCCACACACTATGTCTTTTCTCATGCCCGACTCCCCATGTGTCACCAGTGTATTTCTTCTTAGCCTTAACCTCCCTACCTTCACTCTCTCTTGCCTTTTTCACTTCTCTCACTGTCTCTTTTCCTTTCTTTCTCTTCCTAACCCAGTCTCCTCCATTCAGTTCGCACATATCTTCTTATTTGTGCCCCTCGACCCACTGTTCTCTCTTCTTTCTCAGGACTGTATTTTCGTGGTCTGTGGAGACTACCTTGCACCTCTTCTTTAGCGATTCATTTTGCATTTCTCTTATATCTTACTTAATATTAACGTAGTACTCGTACTCTTGCTGACTTCGGAGGTTCCTTAGCATATCTCTGCTGACCAGTATATCAGTTATTTCCATCTATGGCATGCTAATATTTTCTCCAATGGTATATGTGCAGATTGTGTCGATTTTAAGTAATATATAAGTTACATACAAGAGATATGCAAAACTAATCGCTTAAGAGGTGCTAGGGAGCCTCCTATTCCCATGCGAGTACGGTCTTTAGTTTTTCCATCTATTCCTTCTTCCTTTTTGCAACTTCCCTTTCCTCTTTTTACATACTTCTGCTCTCCTGTTCTCCATTTTACTTCAATTTTCTCTTATGCGTCGACCCTCTCCTCTCATTACCCCTCGCGCTTGAAAAAAGAAGGACAGTGCAGTGAGGCCCATTTGCCTTGTTTGGTTATATGTTTCTACTTCGAAAAAAAAAAAAAAATGATCATCGTCGTTGTCGTCTTCGTCGTCTTTGGCATCCCATATCTTCAATTCCATTTCCGTACCCACTCCTCTCCTCACCTTCCTCTTCATTTCCGTACCCACTCCTCTCCTCACCTTCCTCTTCATTTCCGTACCCACTCCTCTCCTCACCTTCCTCTCTTCTCACCTCGCCTGACCTTGTACCATTAGCAGTTAGTACAATTTTTACCCGTCATGTCCTCAGTGCTAATTACGACATGCCACTAACGCCGTACCTCAGCGTGCCTCTTCCTTGGTGGTAATGGTATGCTGGGGTGTTGTGGTAGTGGTGGTTTGGTTGTTGTGGTAGGGGTGGTGGTTTCGTTGTTGTGGTAGGAGTGATGGTTGTGTTGGAAGTGGTGGCTTGGTGGCTTGGTGTGGTAGGAGTGGTGGTGGTGATGGTTGTGTTGTTGTTGTGGTGGTGGTGATGATGGTATGGATGTTTGACTGGTGGTAGTAGCAGTGATTGGAGATAGTAATGGTAGTGTGTTGGGTGTATTGGCAGGGATGGTGGCGGTAGTGGTAAGACTGTGGGAGTAGTGTTGTAGTGGTGGGAGTGGTAGCATAGGGATAGTAATGTTGTTGTGAATATTGTAGATGATTTTAGTGATGTCTGATGATAACGTGAAGCCAATAATCACGAGTGGTGTAAGGGCTTGAGGTATTAAGGCTGATGATGGGTAGGTATGGTGATGAAGACCGTGATAAGAGTGCTGATCACGAGATGTGGTGATTAGTTAGTAATGGTAAGTGGTGATAGTGGTGGTGATGGTGATGATGCAATTGATTCTGTTGGCAGTGGTGATAGATTGTAGCCTAAGTGGTGGTGGTGGTGCCGATAAAACATGTGATGACGGTTGGTGATAACAGTGGAAATACCTGTGATGATGATAGCAGTGATAATACCCACGATGAGTATTGATAGCGATGACGGTGACAGTAGTGATAGTGATGATGGTGATAGTAGTGATAATATCCATGATGACAGACGTTGTTAGCGTTGATAGCACCAGTTATTACAGCCTGCGATAAAGGTAATGATGATAGCGGCTGTTATTCTGATAGTGCTAATTAATAACCACGATTACGAGTGATAATGATGATAGCATTGATGATTCCCTTGGTGGCGGTGATATGCAATGACAACACCCATGATTAGTGATGACAGCATTTGTGTTGGTGTTAATGTCTTTGATGATGGATGCTGATACGGTGACAATACTAATGATGACGAGTGGTGATAGTAGCAGTATTGGTGACCTTGAGAGGCAAGGAAGGGTAGGGGGTGGGTGGTATAGGGTGTGACCTTGTGGATGGCGTGTTTACGGTATTGATGTGGAGGGTCCTGGCTTCCCACCACACCAACACACACCCCAGGCCTAACAAGCTTACTCCCCTACCTAGGCACGCTCTTCTCTCATGTATCTGTCTCATTGCCTTGGTGTCCTGCTGTTTGGTGTCTGTAGCGCTGTCTGTCTACCTGTCGCGATGTTTGTCTGTCTACAGGTTGCGATGTTTGCTGTCTGTGGCACAACCTCTCTCTGTTTTATTGTCATAGTGATCTGCCTATCTGTCTATATACCGGTATGTGTCGTGATGTTTGTATGTCTGTCTGTCTATCTCGCGATATCAGTCTGTCTCTGTTGCAATATCTGTTTGTCTACTGTTGCGACGTTGGTCTGTACCTTTAAACTGATACATTCAAGAGTAATGTGTAGTATTAGTCCTTGCCGATTTCCTTTGGGTACCCATTATCTTCAGTGTCAAGTGATTTTGGCTCCAACCTTCTTTGCATAGGGACAGGTTTTGGAGGCTCTCGGCCTTTTGTTCTTTTTTATTTGCTTAAAAAAAAAAAAAAAAACATTCTTTGAGAAACATTATGCTTTAGTTGTGGTGTGTGTGTGTGTATGTGTGTGTGTGTGTGTGTGTGTGTGTGTGTGTGTGTGTGTGTGTGTGTGTGTGTGTGTGTGTGTTGCACTGTGTATGTACGTATGCTTATATGTAGGATATGTGTCAAAGCTAATCTCTAAATATAATTCCTTTATGTTGTCATTCCATACCATCCCACAGCACCACTGCCTCACAGGCTTGCCCACCAACTAGACATACTCCCCTACATTACGATGACGTCATTTCTGTTGTATTCTTCCCACCCTCCGACGATTATGTAACATTCAAGGATGGATTTGCCTAAGTGAAAGGCATGGAAACAAGCGCCATTAGCCCTGGCACCACGTATGACGCCATTTATCCTGTTTTGTTTTCCAGATGATTTTTTAACAGTTTTGAATGACTCTGTAGTGAAAGGGTTAAGCACACTTTCTTAACTATTATATTTATCTCCTTGAGCCATTTTCTTGTTGACTTGGGAAATCTCACGGTACCTCTTCTATTGCGATTTATTTTGTTGAACTATCAACCTTAACTCCTTCAGCTCGTGAATATGATTTTTAGTTTACCCTTGCTGCTGCCAGACAGCTTCATGCAACATAGGGGAGACATACCGAACTGGAGGGGTTGGATGTCGATTCATGACACCACTGATTACAAAGGGACAGGATTCAAGGGTTTAATATTCTCTTGTATGCTATTAGACTTACTTTTTGACCTTGTAAGAATTGGTTATATGGAAGAGAATATTGACGTCCCAAATGAAGAAATGAAATGGTAAAGGAAAGTTACTTGGGAGCCTCATACGCTGACGAGAATATGGGACATTGTCATGGTGTCCTGCTGTTTGTGTAGTTCAGTGTCTGTCGGGCTGTCTGTCTGTGTCTTGAATTTATCTTTATTCATGAATTTTTTTATCTTTGTCCATCTTTCTCGTTGACGTTTTGTCCCCTCACGGGAATTCCCCCAGTAGGAGTTTTTATGTGGTGTAGATGGAACTGCTATGATCTTATTACCTCGACTTCAGTATCCAGTCAGTGTGTGTGCCAAATTTTGAGAATTTTTAAAATAATATCATCCCTTGACCATCAGAAGAATAGGATCGTCGGGAGATAGCCAAATAAAACAGAAAAGACCCGATGCTGAAAAAGTTACGAATTTAGTATGTGCAGTCGTAAAAAAGAAGTAAAATAATGACATCCTCTAGGCCGAGATACATTGTGGCGAGCCCAGAAGATGTTTTGGAATATACCAGGCTTCACAATCTCACATGAACGTTTTTTTTATAACTTTGTATTCTTAACCACTTCACTGCGATGACTTCTTTTCTCTTTCATTCTTGATTCCTCCAGACGATTTTGCTTATCTGGTTTTGGAACTGGAGGAGCTAAATATAGCTTTTATTGATCTTTTCAATGCAGTGTCTTTCGTAAAATGAATAAAACTGACGAGATGTAGCAGGAATATGATAAAGATGACGTCGTAGTAGTGCTGGAGTTAAACACGTGAATATTTTACTGAGCATGCAGTAATTCTGTCATTTTGGCAAGTATCTCTGCTGCTCTTTTAAGTTAGGTTAGTTTGTTCAGTGATTCTAGTACTGCTGGTATTTATCTCATGTCTTTCGCTTCAATCATATAACTTTTCACATCCTGCATATCTACTGAATCAAGTTATGTGATCCTGCTCTTGAGTTAGCTATCTCCCGTTTTCGCCTGCCAGAATGTTAACATACTTAACGTACTCTGTATTTTTCGTTCTTCCTGTTTGTAGGTCCAGTCTGCACCATTTGTGGTACTGGGAATAGGTTGATTTTGACTTATCATCATCATGATGTTATGAACATGATGTTCGACTTGACGTGATTTAGAAGATATGATAATGATGACTATGATGATGATGATGATGATGATGATGATGATGATGATGATGTCTTTATTTTAGCCATTTACACATGTCACTCTCACTTTCCATTGTCTCTCACTGATAACCTTCTGTTACTTGATTGTGTATATTTACATTAATTAATGATATTGTTTGTATTTGTACCTGCATCCTTCAAACGTGTTTACAATCAGCCTCAGATGTGAGGTTTCTCGTGGTGAAAGGATTAACTTGAGTACCTGTAAAGCCTTTATCATGCTTTCAGTCTGATGTGTGTGGGTCATATTCCAAGTAGCACTGCATATTTCTTAGCACTACTTTCTTAGCCATTAATTTTGCATATTACACCTTAGTATCCCCACATATTTTGTTGATGTGAACTGTGTCGATATCAGAACGAAATACATAGTGTACAGTGGAATTCAACAGTGTAATGTGCAGTATAAATCGCTAAGGAAGAGGTGCTGCGAAGTCTCCTATGCCACTTAAAGTACGGTCTTCTCGTAGCCTCTTTCTCGAAACCTTTTCATCCCTTACCAAACGCGGTTAACACCCCAGTTTATGATGTTTATTATTCGCTTTGATTTTAGCTACTACAAGACTATTTTATTTGGATTTGGTAGGATCTCTGTCGCTCAGGGGATAAGAATGATCTCCCTTAACATCCTCACTTCGAGAGTCCTTCCCAAAGCTGAGCAAAATTTCTGGATGATGACAAGAACTGAATAATAAAAGATGTCATAGTACTGAAGTGATTTATAAATGGTTATTGTCTAATACTGTTTGTTCGTTTGTTTGTTGTTTATCTTTCATGGCGTCTCTACGATCGTTTTACACCCATTTCTTATATTCTGTCATCTACACTTTGTTCTTCCCTCCCGTCTTTCCTCCCCCCCACTTCTTCCCATCCTTCCCCCTTCCCTACCTCCCTCTGTCCCTTCCTTCCTCCCTGTGGACACTCAGGCAGTCTCCTCACGTACATACATATCAGATCCTCCTCCACCGTCTATTTTCTAGCCCCTCCTCTCCCTTCAACTCATCCTTACCTCCCTCCCTCCTCTAGCCGTTCCTTCTCCCTCCAGCCCGTCCCTTCAGCCCTCCTATCCCTCCCTCCGGCCCTTCCACCCCCTCTTCCCAGACGCGCCAGCTCAACCAGGATCTACCCACGCTGGTAATGACGTCAGTAGTGACATCATGAGTGACGCTTCTTCATTGCTGCCAGATCTCGCAACTTAGTCTTCATATTTTTTTCACCAGCTTTGGGATGAAGTAGGAGAGCGTCTTGATGTTTTGGGACGAATTGGGAATAGTAGTGGTAAATGGTCATTGCGGAGGGTCGTAGGGTGGATGGTTATATGGCTGGTTGATGTTTGGATGGCTCTAGGAGAGGTGTGCCGAGGCTACGTTGCAACATTACTCATGCTAGGGACGTCACTTTCGGTGGAAGCTACGCCAAGGTTGTCCAAACAGGTGTGTGTGTGTGTGTGTGTGTGTGTGTGTGTGTGTGTGTAGCATTTCTGAGCTGATGTTTTCCAGAACCCTCCTTCTGTCCACGATGTTATTTTCTTATTTCATCCATCCATCAGTCTGTTTCCTTTTATCCCTTTCTGTCTGTTTGTACATACATCGACGTCCACCGATGTTACGTATGTATGTATATATATATATATATATATATATATATATATATATATATATATATATATATATATATATATATATATATATATATCCAGTTCGTTCAGCAGTTCAGTCATCAACCTATCAGTGTTATCCCATCAGATTAGCACTTCATCAGATTATGACACCAACAGTGGTACCCCCCATCAGAATATCAGCCCATCAGAGTATCAGTCCATCAGTGTTAACTCATTAATATCACCCCATCAAGTCAGCCCATCAGAGTATCAGCCCATCGGTGTCAGCTTATTAATATCACCCCATCAGAATCAGTCCATCAGTGTACCAGCCCATCAGTGTCAGCCCATAATTATCAGTCCATCAGTGTCAGTTCATCAGAGTATCAGCCCATCAGTGTCAGCCCATCATTATCAGCCCATCAGTGGCGGTTCGTCAGAGTATCAGTCAGTGTCAGCTCATCATTATTAGCCCATCAGTGTCAGTTCATCAGTATATCAGCCCATCAGTGTCAGCCCGTCAGAGTAACAGCCCATCAGACTATCAGCCCATCAGGGTATCAGCCCATCAGTGTCACCTTGTCAAAGTCAGCGCATCAGAGTATCATCCCATCAGTGTCAGCTTATCAGAGTATCAGCCCATCTGAATGTCAGCCCATCAGTCCCCCCATTCACACGACCACACCTCCTTCCATCATCCATCACGCGACTAGGGACTGACGTGTTCTCCTAATTGTGCACAACCTATAAGTCTTCTCTGCCCGTTTGAGAGAGAGAGAGAGAGAGAGAGAGAGAGAGGAATGGATTAACAAAGTGAGACAGATTAATAGTGAAATAAATAAGACAGATCTCCCGATAGACGCCGTGGATCTATTGGCTATTGGTCGTCAAGTGGTTGGGGAAGGAAAGGGAGACCGAGAACGAGATGGAAAGATATGTTAGAGAGAGCTATATATTGTGGGAAGAAGGGTAGTTGACCCAGTAGGAGCAGAAGCGCTTGAAGGCCTTTTTGTCGAGGCAACTCCTCACAGGATGCGGCGTCAGGTAATAGATAAATAGACAGACACACAAATAGAAAGATAGATAGATAGGTAGGTAGGTAGATAGAGAGATACGAGGAGATAGACAGTAAAGTATTAAATGTAACTGTGTCTTGTGTTTCTGTTTGTAGACGGTGTTTGTAGCGTGAAAAATAAGAACAGGAAGGATATACTCGTAAGTAGATGTTTGTTTGTGTGTGTGTGTATGTGTGTGTGTGTGTGTGTGTGTGTGTGTGTGTGTGTGTGTGTATGTGTGTGTGTGTGTGTGTGTGTGTGTGTGTGTGTGTGTGAGAGAGAGAGAGAGAGAGACAGAGACAGAGACAGAGACAGACAGAGGCAGAGAGAGTGAGAGAGAGAGAGAGGGAAGGGGGGAGGGAAGGAAGGGGGGGGTATTATTGCGTTCCGGCGGTAGTGACGCTGCAGGTACGCCAGATGACCTCACCCCCGTGGATAGCCTAAGTGTAGCCTTGTACCCCCCTCCCCTCACATCACCCTACCCCCCCCTCCCTCTCTCGCACATTTTTTCTCTCTCTCACTAGCCGTATAGTCTTCATCACCTTTCCTTTCACTTTCCTACTCTCCTTTCACGGGTTACTCTCCTTCTCCTGACTTTACTCCCTTTCGCCCTTCATTCTTCCTATAATCTTGTCCTTCCTTCTTACATCCCTACCTCCACTCCTCACACACTCTCTCTCACTAGCCACATACTCAACCCTTTCTGTCTTTGTTCTCTCATTATAACCCCCTAATTCATTCCTCTTTACTCCCTTCAGTCACATTTTCACCTCTTTTTTTGCACTGTTCCTCCATTCTCTCCCATTTCTCTTCATTCTCCCTGTGCTCAGGCCGTTTGCTTCCCTGCTTAAGCAGTCTCTACACCCCTCTCCTCTCTTACCTTGTCCCTCATACCACTCCTCCCTATCCTTCGATTTTCCCGTTCTCCCCATACTACACCTCCCTTTCCTTCAACTCTCCCTCTATCTGTCTGTGACTTGTCCCTCCAGTCTCCTTCACTGCACTTCACTTTTCCTTATGAATTCACAATTTCCTTCTGACTTCACTGTCTTTCCCTCTCCTGGCTTCATTATCTACCCCTCCACTATTCCCTTCTCCACTCTCCCTTTCTTCTTCTTTACAGTTTGTTTTTATTACACCAGTCTCTTTCCTGCCATTTTACTACTTTCCTCTTGTTTCGCCTTCCTCTCTCTCATTTTTGCTCACTGAGCCTCCACGCTTCTTTGCCTTCCCTGTCATCATTCCATTCTCGCCTTGTGCTCACCATCCATTCATATTCTTCTCCACTAGTCACTCTTCTGATTCCACTCTCCTTCCCTATCCTTTCTTTTTGTTTCTCTCTCTCTCTCTCTCTCTCTCTCTCTCTCTCTCTCTCTCTCTCTCTCTCTCTCTCTCTCTCTCTCTCCTTGTTCTCTTTCCAGTCTCCACTCTTTTTCTCATTGTTCCTCCAGTCTCCCTCCTGTCTTCTTTACCCTGCCTCATCTGACTCACCTCACTCTAATCTCTAACACCTTTCTGGATATGGCCGAGTGAATTTTCCTCCTCCCGACTCTTTCATTTCTGTGTATCCTTGTTTGTCCGTCATCCCTCTCCTCCATCCCTACTCCTCTTCCCACTTCACTTCCCTCTGCTTCTCCTTCTTCATACCTCCATTCCCTCCCTCCTTTCTCACACCCTCTCCATGGATGTGACGAATAAACCTTCCCTCTCCCATCTGCTTTTCTTGTATATCTCTTCTTGCTCGGTATCCCTCTCCGACCCACCTCATCTTCTTTCCATTCCTCTGCCTGCCCTTTCATTTTCGTTCATCTTCTCTCTTCATACCACCTCTGAGCTTGCAGTTCTTTGTCGGGCCTCTTCTCTCCCCCGTATTCCTTCTCTTTGCTTCCCTTTTATTCACCCATTTCCTCCTTTTCCCCTTACTTTTTTGTTTACGTTTCCCTCCCTTCGCCTGTTTTATCATCCCTTTCTTTATTCACTTCCTCCTTCCCTCTTTTTTATACCGTCCACATCCTTTTCCTTTGCTCCTTGTCCTCCTTCCCCCTTCATTTTGCCCTTCTTTTATCCATTCCCAGTCATCTCTCTCACCTATTTCATTCCGTCCCTCTACTTCCCGTTTCTTCTTCGTCCGTGATAGATAAAGATAGAGATAGGAAGATAGATAGGGACGATGGAGAGGTGCCTCTATCGTCCGCCTGTTCCCTACATCTTCCCTCATGCAAACACCCTTTGTGACCTTCCTCCCGTTTTATAAGCTTGCATTTCGTATAATCCCTCACCAGTATTCAGATTACCTTCGTCGTCTTGTTTGTTTTGCCGTCAGTCTGTCCTTTCTTTGTATGCATGTCTGTTTTTGTCTTCTCCTTTCTGTCTAGGTGTACCGTATGTCTGTTTACTTATTTAGCCATATATATCTGAGTGTGTTGGTCTGTCTCTCATTTTGTTCCTTGTACGGGTATCTGATTGTTTGTCAGGCTCTCAGTCTATCTGTCTAGCTGTTCACCCATCCATGTATGTCCATATCTTCCTGTCTGTCTTCCTGTCTTTGTATATCTATCTATATATCTATTTATCTGTCTGTTTGTATTTTTATCTATCCAAGTCTTTATCAATCTGTTTATCTCTAACTACTCAGCACGATGAACGTAATCTACTGGGTTCACTTCATTACTGCCTCTTCGCCTGCTGGGTCTGTAGGCTCTATCATCACCAACAGCATTTTCACTCCTTCTGCTTTTCTTGAGGCAATTGCTCCATCACCTGTCACTACCACACCTACTACTTCAGCTGCCGCTGCTGGTGTTTTGTGTTTTTTATGCAAGGAAGAAGGAACAAAAGGCCAGGAGCCCGCAAACCGTATGGTAGTTGTGTCCCATTGCTTCCCTTCTCTTAGCTTTCTCTCCCCCCTTCATTCCATTCCTCTTCCTTCCCTCTGATCTTCATTTCACTCCTCCCCTCTCCATCCCATCATTCCGTCCTTCTGTTTCCATCATTCTTAGGAATCAATTTTTTCCTTTTCAGTCCGTTTCTTTCCTTACCTCTTTCTTCACCATCCTTCTCTTTTAGCATTCTTTCCGTCGCCCTTCTTTTCATATAAGTGGTTGAGGTCCTCCACGCCCATTTTCTTTAGACATATGGCACACACACACACACACACACACACACACACACACACACACACACACACACACACACACACACACACACACACACACACACACACACACACACACACACACACACACACACACACACACACACACACACACACACACACACACACACACACACACACATTATAGTTTCAGTCATGGAGACGTTGTGAACAGTCATATTTTCGGCAACAGTCACCTTCCTGTGTTCATCCTTCACTGGCTTCCTTCGCTCCATCCACCTCATTTCACTAAGACTTAACCATTCTTCGGTGTATTGTGTGTGTAGAGTTTTTCGAGCTTCACACATCGCATTTTTTCCCCATAATTCAAGGTCAAGGGCAGAGATAGAGCCCTCCAGTGTACCCCAGTGTACCAGCAGATGCTTTGACACGCTCCCATTATTTTGAAGTATAGGTATTATGTTTTTTTTTTTTTTTGTTTTTTTTTTAATAAGAAATGCCCTGTTGCACACGATAACTGGTAGTTTCCTCTATGGGGGGTGAGGTGGTACTATGGATACAGTCACGTTTTCGGGAGCAGTCACGATTGTTTGCTCAAAAGTTATGTTGCTGCAGCCGCCTCCAACAACAGCATTACCTGTAACCCTGTGTGCTTCACCTGTATCATTCATTATATGTAACTAATTGATCCATCACCACCTTAAATACCAGTGTTGTTATTGCCGCTGCCACCACCACAGTCACATGAATACATTCATTATGATAGCAGTGTAATTTTATTATAACAACACGGTTTGAACGTGTATAGTGCAGCTGTTCACTCGTGGTAGGTGTATGCAACCTGCCGCTAAAGTACATACATGCTGTGTATAAATTACATACTGCCATACGATTTTATTTTGCTGTGGAATCCGCCCTTGGACTGTAGAGATTAGAAACAGTTTTCACCAAACCCTTCGCTATAAAGTAAGATTTTCATTTTTTACTCATTACCGTCAACATCGTGGCAGTTGTTTTAGATATTTCATTTTATATAAAATGCATCCCATCATCTGTTTACTCTTAGCGCTTGTTTGTCTTGGCACAGAACTGCAGGGACTAGGAAAGCGGTAAGGATGACTTGCCTTAATAATGATGAATAAGCCGACTTGATGGTGGGTATAGATGAGGAGATAAGGGAGGGAGACAGACATGAAGAGAGAGATACTATCTACATTCGCCTGGCTTAGGTGCCCCTCCTCCCTTCACTCTTTTGTTTGCATACCTACCATCCCCTCCAACACCCCCAACCCATCTTTGCCACACCTACCAACCCCTCGTATTTGTTTCTGCCTCATCTGCCTTCCTCGCCCCGTGTCATATTTTGCTTCCCCTGTTATCCAGGTCGCTTCTCCACCCCATCTTCTTAAGTTTTGTTAGTCCACTTTCTTCAGCTGAGGGAGATTTCTTTCCGACAGATATAAATAATTCTTCAACGCACCCTTTTTCCGGGCCATTTTCTCCCCTGTTTTCATTCATCCTCGCTCACTATCTGTACTCCCTCTCCCCCCATAGATTCATGTATGTTCCTTCTGTCCTTTGGCAGCCTGAAATACCTGTTCTTTCTCCATTCTTATTCCATTTGGTCTTGTTTTTCCAGCAGTTTTTATTGTAATAGAACAGGTACAAGTAGTATCCTGCCCAGCAACAAGCACCATTGAAGAATCGATAGATCTTTTGCTGTTTACATTTAGTTGCATACATTTTTAAATACCTCTTTACTCATTTCTCCATTATTCATCTCAGCCAGCTTCGGCTGGATGAATATGTGGGCAGGGTGATTGGGAGGACGAGGGGAAGCCTTCTTTGGTGTCCTATTCTCGTATAATATCAATCATACAAACACTTAGACTGGAGCCGCCTAGTTTTTGCCATACAACCAACTGCAATTGAGTTCTCAACACTAACCCATCCTGGTACCCTGCGTCCTTTCATCTTCCAGTTCACCTATTTCCTTTCCTCCTGAGCGTCCAGTCTCTCTTTTATCCTGTGCGTTCCGCATACATCGTTCCTTCCTTCTTGCTTCACCTCGGAACCTTCATTCCTTCCCACCCACTTTTCCTTCTGTCTTCTCTCTCTTCCCCTCCAGCTTCTGCATTCCTCTTCCATGCATATTGTACTAGCTTGTACGCCCTTCTCATCTGCACTTTCCTTCTCCCTCGCTACTCTTCCCTTCTTTCCTCTTCTCTTACTTCCTTTCCAGCGTCTCATTCTTTCCCTCTTCACCTATCACCAGGCTGTCCTTACCTCCAGTACCTGCAGGCTGTTCCTCTGGGATCCCACCCTTCTTACACCTTCCTCACCTGTCTCTTCGTCCCACCCTTTGCATCGCACCCTACCTCTCACTCGCACCTCTCCCATTTCTCATCTAGCATCCCCCCCTCCCCCCCCGTTCTCTCTCTCTCTCTCTCTCTCTCTCTCTCTCTCTCTCTCTCTCTCTCTCTCTCTCTCTCTCTCTCTCTCGCATCCTGCAGTGTCCCTTTTTCTCTCCCACCCCTCCTGTCCTGCCATGCTTCTTTCTTCCTCCACTCTCTCCATCCCCGCTCTCTCCGTCCCTCCCATGCCTTCAGGCTCTTCCTCTTGCATCCCTCCCTCCTCAGTCTCTCTCCCTCTCCCCGCCTGACTCACTCTCACACCACCGGAAGTCCGTCTCGGGCTGCCTTGAGGCGACCCACACTGACCTCACACGCACTTGGCACGGGTGTGTGTGTGTGTGTGTGTGTGTGTGTGTGTGTGTGTGTGTGTGTGTGTGTGTGCTTGAGTGTCTGTGCGCATTTGAGTGTATGCTTGAGTGTGTGTGTGTGTGTGTGTGTGTGTGTGTGTGTGTGTGTGTGTGTGTGTGTGTGCGCGCCTGTGTGTGTGTGCGCTTGCTCGCGCACTGGCACGCTTTATTGTATAATTGAGGCTTTTTTTGTGTTGTGTCATTTTATTATTCTGTGTGTGTTTTTCTATATTTGTATGATTGAATTTTCATTTTATATTTGTGGGTGTATGTGTTTGTGTGACAATGAGTGTATGTGCGTGAGTGCTTGCGTGCTTGGTCAGTTTTTCGTGGACTACATGAAGAGAACACTGCTTACCAATAACCTCTTGCACGATAGGAAACAATAAGCAAATACATCGTGAAACAAGTACATGCAGATATTATCGGTATATTATATTATTATACTTTTGGCCTCATTGTTGTAAGTGATAATTGATTTCTTTAGATCTGTTGATATAAACAAGTAAAAGAAGTAATTATTAATAGTTTCGTTGTGGCTTCTCATGAAAAATCTCTAATGTACTCGCAAAATAAAGTCGTCTGGTGTTAGAATGTTAGTGATTTCCCTCTATTAACTCTCGACTCTTATGACTCACTCTCAGCTGAATCAAGTATTTTGGTGTTAAGCGGAATAGATTGCTAGAGTTGCCCTGACCTTGAGAGGATTAATGTGCATGTGTAAACAAACGGGTGCAGAGTAATAGTTGGTTTCGTTGTGTTGTTTCTGTAATGTACCTGTATTCTCGGTAGTGTTGATGGCCTAGTAACACATCTTCGTTAGCGATATACTTTGCTAATTACACCTTTACATTCTCTTATATGTTATTATTATCGTTTTAATATCCACACAATGCGCATGAGTAACTTGCAAGAACAGACAAGAAGATAATGAGGTCTTCTGAGCAGAATGAAGTGCCAAGATAGAAGTGCTAAGAAGCCTCCAAAAAATATTTAGAATACGACCTAGTAAAGGCAGTATCATCATCATCATCATCATC
>NC_136979.1:38034965-38074965 GCF_032717465.1 Coenobita brevimanus
AATGACGAGGATTTGTTTGGGTTGTTTTATGTCCATTATATGATAGCAGGTTCCTTTGCTTGCACTCTTTGGCACCCCACCCTCCCCTTTCCACCTTTGCTTACCTTCACCCACCACCTCTATCCTACTGTCCTACATATTACCATCCATTGATCCTTATCTCCTTTACCTCCCCCCCCCACCCCCTGCACTCCACTTCCCTTCCATCTCACCATCCTTTTCTTCTTACTACCTCTTCCATTACAGTATTTTGTGAACCATATCTCATCTGTTCTCACCATCACGTCTAAACCTCTTTCCCTTCCACCCTGTACAGTGCTATTCGTTGTACCATATGCCCCTTACATTTCACCACCCCTTCCACCTTATCATTCTTTCCAGTACCACTTTCATCCACCTGCGTTAAAAGGCCATTGTCCTCTGAATATTTCGTCTTCACCGTACTACCCCTTCGATTCCCTATCTTACACCATATACATTATTGTTTGAGCCCTGTCCCCTTTGTATACCTTCATCCCTTCTAGTTCTCCACTTCATATCCCTTACAGTCTGTTTCATCGTACATCCCTATCCCTCGGTGGTTCCATTCCTTTCATCCACCTCCTCTGCCCTCCACTAGCCCCTCCACCTAACCGAACCCCCTCATTTTTATCTACCCTGCACCCTATCACTCCTTTCGTACCTTGCCTTCTACAGTGTACTCCCGACCTTCACCGGCACATCACTTTATGTCACCCCATCACCCCTTCCATCTTGCCACTCATCACATCATCGTTTGAACCCTGTGTCCTTTGCACCCCACAATCTTTCTCACACACCTATGTCCTCTTTCCCCATTCCCTTCTTCCCTACCTGTAAATATACTGATACTCCTCTTCCTTTACCTCCCCACCTCCACTTATCGTCTGTATTCCCCATCTTCCCACAAGTTCGCACCTTGGCTAATTACTGGGTGTCATGATGGGTCACACCTGTATCACCTTGCCTCATCTTTATTGACACCGTGCGTTGTTAATTGTGTGTGTGTGTGTGTGTGTGTGTGTGTGTGTGTGTAAACAGCCCAAGCATATTTATCAGTATGGATGGCTGGTATTAATGTTCAGGCGGTAGCATTTAATGGTGTATATCACACTATCTGTTGCATATATAAAGACTGATTGGGCTTATGAAGCGGACTGTTTAATCTGTACAAAGAGTCAAATGAACATAAAGATATATACGGGATACTTATCCTTATGTCGGAGTCTTGTATGATTATGGCAGTGACTAAGGAAAGACTGATGTATTTCTACTAGTCATCTTTTTCATCTCTTTTTGCCCTCGAAACTGTCCAGCTCACCCAGTCTCTCCCTATCCGTCCCAGACAGTTTTTGCAAAGAAGTTGAAAGGAGAGCAGACAGCAAGAGACGCCCTGGCCCTGTCGCGGCCTATTGTGGCAGGGCAGGCCGTGACTATGGCATCTATTCTATAAGGATATGACGTGGAGAGAAAGGAAGTTGTCCCCATACAAGCATTCCCTAGCTGTCACCCTGAGTTAATCGAAAATAATCTCAGGATTTGGCTTAAACTTTTTTCATGTTTGCTGTGTGATTCATACTGTATGACCTTCAGAAGGTTAAGGATACAGCTGTGAGTAACTTCACTGCGAGGGGTGTTTCTCCTAAGCCGAGTCAGATAGTCAGTTGTAATAATAAAATACACGTCGTCATTGTACTAATGAGGTTAATGTTGACATGTTTCCAGTCTTTTTACACACGAGATTTCCTCTAAGCTGAATAAAATCACGTCGATAAAAGCAAAACTAATAATAAAGACAGCCCATCAATTTCATAGTTTTTTTTTCTCAGAATTAGAATAAAATTATCTGGCAGTCAGAAGAATAGGATACTGGTATAAAAAAAAAAATCCTTGCACAGAAGAGGTTAAGGCGAGACAGGTAGAGGATTCGCTGATTATCGGAATTTCCTGCTTCGATGACAGACTTTAGGCCTGTTCCTCCTCGTCCTTGTTATGGTTCTCCTTTGCCAGATGTTATGTGTTTTTAGTATGTTAATGTGTTTGTAGAAATTAGGGGTTTGTGTTTGGATGTGTTGTGGGTAGTGGTGTGTGTGTGGGTGTGTGGGTGGGTGTGTGTGGGTGTGTGTGTGGGTGTGGGTGTGAGTGAGAGAGAGAGAGAGAGAGAGAAAATGAATCATGTTGCATGTGCTTGTATGTCTGTAAGTATTAATATATGTCTGTAAGTATTATTTCACACACACACACACACACACACACACACACACACACACACATTCCCACCATCCATCATCCCGTAATGCGTGACTCAAATCCTCTTGACTTTTTATCTCGGCAACCTTGATTCTTTCATTTTTTCTCTCACTCATCCTCTTCCCTTCCTTACTCTTCCTCCTTGTCCCCCTTTCTTCACTTCACCCTCCCCCCACTTCTAGCTTTCTCTCCTTACCCTTATTCTCTCCTACTCTTCCTCCCTATCCCCTCCTCCTTCACCTCGCCCTCCATCCACTCCCTTCTTCCCTCCGTACCCCTTTACTTTTTCCTCCTTTTCCTCCCCTGCCGCCTTCTTCACATCACCCTCCACCCACTCCTTCCTTTCTCTCCTTGCCTCCTTACCGCCTCCTCCTGTGATGTTTCTCTCTCATAAGAAAGAAAAAAAAATCTGGATATAACTGGGTGGTCAATTCTAGGCAGCTCCTGTCTTATTATGCCGGCCTATCATTTCCTCAGTATTTGCTCCTTCCTTCTTTCATTTTTATTGCCTTCCCTCTGCCTTCATTTCCTCGAACTTCCCCCTCCTCCCTTCATTTTCACCGTTCTTCTTCATCCTTTTAATCATCCTTCCTCATTCATTTTTTTCTCTATCCATCCTTCATTTATATCTCTTTCTCTCCTCCTATTCTTCTTCAGGTTTCCTTCGTCCTTCCTCCTCCACTCCCTCCCCCCCCCCTCCCTGACTCATCCCTCTATCTCCACGAATGAATTGGTCGCGTGACACCTCGGTAACATCCTGGCTAATTGCTGGTTCCGGTTCCTACAATGAAGGATTCCCGCATTTGATGGAGTGGTATGGATGGTACGCATGAAGAAAATAGCGTGATAATTTAAGCGTATACTAATATAAACTAATGTGTACCGGAAATCTCTCCTACACTGAGGAAAATCGTCTACCGGTAATAAGAATAAAACCAAAGACCATAATACCGAAGGGGTTTATTCGGACACGACGTTATGCTAGAGAAAAATCTATGTGTACGATATATATTGAAGGATTGTGTTTTGAGAACAGTGACGTAGTCTCTCTCTCTCTCTCTCTCTCTCTCTCTCTCTCTCTCTCTCTCTCTCTCTCTCTCTCTCTCTCTCTCTCTCGCTTCCACGCGCACTGCCACATTTTTTTTTTTTTTTTTTTTTTTTTTTTGAAAAAGAAAACCTTTCCGATCCATGTATATTCTCCTCATGTTTTTTTTTTTTACTGCTAAGAGTAGTGCAACCAATACCGAAAATGTATCATTAGGAACACAGATGATTGGAAAAAATATGAGTGTCTGCTGTTGTTTTGATTATTTGTTTTCCGTCTGCCCGTGTGCTGACGGCATGGGCAAGAGGATAAATATGCCAGTCTGCGGTCTGTTATTTTGCCAAGCACTGACCCTCACACTTGATGCTACGCAAGGTATTTAAGGTATTCGTGTGATTTGGCTGTGTGAGCATGCTTTTGGTGAGAATGAGTTATGTTGGGTGTTGGGAATGATGAGGAAAATTAAAGAAGGAAAGTTATTCAAGCTCTTGACGTTTGTCATTCATTCATTCGTTCTTTTACATAGTGGTGACCATTCTGTAATATTATTGAGTGTGAGGTTGATTTGTACAGTTATTGAGCGAAGTGGGTGAAACCCACACACACACACACACACACACACACACACACACACACACACACACACACACACACACACACACACACACACACACACACACACACACACACACACACACACACACACACACACAAATTAATTATTCATCAGCACAGGCCGATAGACTTGTAAGTTCGAATTCGAAGACATTACTGCAGGTCAGTGGGAATAAATTACAAAAATGAAAAACCGCATCTCGAAATCTTTGTACACCCAAGAGTTTGTCACCGTGGGTGTGTCAGGTGTCGACCAAACTAAGCAGATGTAGGCCTATATTTTTACAAGAAACACTGCGACACCTCTTGTCCCTCACTAATTAGAGGTGACAGGTGTGAATGGTAAGGAGCTGGCTGACAGGGAAGGGTGGTGGATTGGAGTTGAGAGAGAGAGAGAGAGAGAGAGAGAGAGGAGTGGATGTATGAAAGAATGAATGAGTAAATGTTTCCGTGTATCCTTCATATTTCTTTCGCAACACATCCTTCTATTTTCCTTCCTTTTAAGAAACACAGTGACGCCTCTCGTCCCTCACTGATTACAGGTGACAGATGTGAATAGTAATAGCCTAGCTGACAGTGACGTGAACGAAGATGGATTAGGTTTGAAGATGTGTTTGTATGTGTATGTGATCTCATCCCATACACATTTTAGTTGTTCCGTCAGCTTTTTGTTTTACTGCTACTAATCATCTTTGTGTGTGTGTGTGTGTGTGTGTGTGTGTGTGTGTGTGTGTGTGTGTGTGTGTGTCTGTGTCTGTGTCTGTGTAAATATAAAACAACTATGAAAATATAAAATGACAAAAACATAAGTGTCATACAGTACCAAAAGATAAAATAATTAACATCACAGTAGAAGTTGAAGGCTAATAGGGATTGTTTGTCTTGCGGCGAGAGACAACGAGTAAACACACACAAGGACACTCGAAAATAAACAATGTAAAAATTTCATTCGTGGGAAAGTAATCAAAGGGATGAGGGGGACACCAAGGAGTGAGGAGGAAAGAAAGGGAAATTAGAGGTTTGTGTGTGTGGGGGGGGGGGGAAGAAGTGAAAAATAACAATCTCTCTCTCTCTCTCTCTCTCTCTCTCTCTCTCTCTCTCTCTCTCTCTCTCTCTCTCTCTCTCTCTCTCTCTCTCTCTCTCTCTCTCTCTCTCTCTCCACTTACATATCTGAAGTATAACTGTATGATTTATAATAGCAGAGAACATAATGGTTTGGTTAGATTTAGGACGGTTTAGATACCATGTTAGTTGAGTTAGCTACTTTAAGTTTGATATGCATTCATTGTTGGTCGAGTTAGGTTAAAATAAAGTTGACAGAAGGTTGGGTTTTTTATGAGAGTTATTGCTAAATATATTAAGATGTAGATGTTGTAGCTAATTGACTTTTGTTTCATGTTGCCTGGATTTATATATTTTAGGTAATTTTCCCACAGTGTCTTAATATTAAATTTGTGTTGGAAATATCTTAATGGAGAATGTGTGTGTGTGTGTGTGTGTGTGTGTGTGTGTGTGTGTGTGTGTGTGTGTGTGTGTGACGAGTACTTTTTTCTATCCTGTTGTGGACGGACGTGTGAGTGTGTGCAAGTGCGCATGAATGTATCTGTACTTAGATATACCTACCCTTTTATCGTGTGTGTATCGTGTAAAATGTCGTGTGACTGTTGTGAATGGTGACGTCACGGTGCCCCCTGACTCATTCACTACGCCTCACGCTATCTCGTCTCTTATCTCTCGCCTCGCTCATAGATTTTTTTTTTCTTTGCTTCTATCATTTTTCTGTTTTCCTTCTGTATCTTTGCTTCGTTCTTTTTCTCTCTCCTCCCACTTGCTTTAGTCTCTTGCCTTGCACACTTTCATCTCTCTCTCTTCTCACCACACTTTTATTTTCACTTCTGAGTTCTTTTTTTTCCCTTGTATTCCGTATATTATCTCACCTTTCCCTCTTTCATATTTCGTTCTCCAGCACTGATCAGTTATTTCTTAACACTATCTCTACGATAACGTCTTATTTGTTATATTTTTGCAACCACCAGATGATTTTGTTCGGCTTAGAGATGACTTCTGTAATTGATAAGGAGAAATGGTTACCTAATCTCTCCATCAGTGACCAAAGTCATTTGAAAGGGCAAGATGAGAATAAAAAAGGCGTCATAGATTTGAAGGGATTACTCCTTTTGCCTCACTCAGTCTGCTCCTATCTCGCCTTTAAGCTCTCTTCTCTCTCATTCGTTTTCTTTACCCTTTGCCCTTTTATCTCTTCCCTCTGTCCTTCATTTGACTCATCTTCTTTCTCCACTCCCTCACCTATCTTTCTGTGTTCATCTGTACGCTTTTGTTGTATTTTCTCGTATTCTGTTCTTCCCCTTTTCCATTGAGTCTTTATTGGTCATTTTTATTTTGAGCTTCTTTATTGCCGTACTTTATAGCGTCCATTTTCATTTCGTTCAATTTTTTTTAGCCTGGGATCATTTTGTTGGTTGATTTGCTATCAATTTTCTTTTCTTGCACCTCAGCGTTCCTTATGGCAGAATTTGTTTGTCCTCTTTATTATTTCATCCTCTTTTCGATATCCCTCCATCGTCTTCTTCATCATCATCATCATCTTTCCTCCATGATCCTCCTCCTCACATCCTTTCTTCATCATTATCTTCCTTTCATCTTCTCATTATCATCTTCCAACTTAATTCCTTCCATTATCTTCCTATTCTTAAATCTTTCCATGATCATCCTCTTCCTCACATCCTTCTAATATTATCCATTCCTTCTCTCCTTCCATCATCATTGACCTCTTCCTGACATCTGTTAGTCAACATCCTCTTCCTTCTATCTTTCCATCATCATCCCCTTCCATACATCCTTCGATCACCACCATCTTTACATCCGTCCATCATCATCCTCTTCCTCACATCCGTCTATAGTCAACATCCTCTTCCTTCTCTCCTTCCATCACCATCATCCTTACATCCGTCCATCATCAGCCTCTCCTCACATCCGTCCAGCAGTCCCCTTCCCTTCTTCACTTCCTTCATCCTCTTCCTCATATTTTTACATCATCCCTGTTTCTTTTACTTATTTATTTTGGTGCTGGTCTCAAAATTTTACTCATGGGATATTTACTGACGTTTTCATTAATGTTTTAAATATTTGGTCTCCTTTAGTATTGCTTAAACCTCATTATTCTCTATGTAACTTTTACCTCTCTTCTTCTTTTTTTTTTATAAGCGTTCATTCATTCGACCAGCGTTCCTGTTAAATGATTCAGTGAGTTTGTTGCGTGATTAGGCAAAATGCGCTGTATCCTTTGTTTATGTGAAACTGAAAGTGTGTGTGTGTGTGTGTGTGTGTGTGTGTGTGTGTGTGTGTGTGTGTGTGTGTGTATGTGTGTGTGCATGATTGTGTAGATATTTGTCGAACATTTAGCTACGTCAATGTATAGTATATAAAGGTTACGCATATGTGTCAGTTTATTTTATTGTATGAGAGGAAAGAGGAAGAGCTTGTGCGTGTGTGTGTGTGTGTGTGTGTGTGTGTGTGTGTGTGTGTGTGTGTGTGTGTGTGTGTGTGTGTGAGTGTGTGTGAGTGTGTGTGTGTGTGTGTGTGTTATATCCGGCGTCTGCTTCCATTGGCCCTGAGAACCTGGATCACTGGATGCGCATGAAGATCCTATACAAGTTAGATAAGGTAACCCGCTTGGCATTTCCTGCAAGAGGCCTCCAGCTTCCTCTCGGCCCCTCCCAGAGTTGAGTGGCAGGTTATATTGTCTTCCAGGGTGAATTTACGGGCTACTGAGTATGTGAAATCCACCTCCTCCTCCTCCTTCTTGACGTTGCACCTCTTTTGTTTGTTTGTTTATTCGTGTCAGATTCCAGGTGGTCTGTATTTTGGATTGCAGTGAAACCCTTGCTATGCTAGACTCTCAGCTTCGACAGAGTTGGGTTCAGATGTTTGTTCTCGAATTACTGTAATTCTCTTCTTGGTTGTTTGCTCTGTCGATTCGTAGGTTCAGGTCATGTTGCTGGTTGGTGTGCTTGTATAGCTTCTGTTGTAGACGGCCACTTTTTTAAAATTTTTCAATTAAATGTAATTTTCCTCAGAGTTTTGTCCTTCTTTATCTTTACTCTTCTCTCTCTTTCCCACCTTCCGCCACTTTCCTGTCTTCTATTTGTCAGGGTTCGTGTCAAGTTCAGTCAGTGTTTGTTTGGCTGGCGGTGTCTTTGCCAAGCTGTCCGCCTTTGGCCTGTCTCGCATTTAGCCCGTCTTGCATTTGGCTTCTCTAAACTCCTTTTCCTCTTAACTCTTTTCTGCTTTGCCTCATGTGTCTGATGGCTGTTTGGGTGGATCTTCACTGATTTCTTTTATTTTATGTCTCAAATTTTGTTCCTTATTTCCCGTGTAACAGTGAGGTCTGTGGCTTCCTCCGTTTGGTATGTCTATTCTTTTTCATTCATTTATTCTTTTTTTTTTTCTGTCTGTCTTTCTTTTTGCTCCTCGTACTTCGGATAGGTACAGATTTCAGTGGTTCTTTTTTGACTTTCCTCAATTATCCTGTCTTGACTATTTTTCCTCTTAATTCCTCTTGTCTGAGCCTTTTCATCAATCCCATTTCAATAATTTTGTCTGTTGTACCTAACTCTTCCTCCATCAACACCTGTCCTCCTCCTCCTCCTCGTCCTCCTCCTCCTCCTCGTCCTCCTCCTCCTCCTTTTCGTTCCATTTGGTATGTCTCAGCGTTTTCCACGTAACAACTTATCTTTTGTGGATCATTCCTATTTCCTTGGATACTCCTAGGTGTCCTTTTATATTACTTCCTTTGATTTTTCCTCGTTCCCCTTGGTATCTTCATATAATGCATCTTTTATTTTTTCTTTCGCCCTTTTTCGTGCACTTACAATTTCCATTCAAGTCACATAACACTTTCTTGCTTTTTTTGCCTCTAGAAGATTTAATTCAACTTGCTAGCGACTCTCATGGCATGCAGGGGATAGCCAATAGGTGTTATGGGTGTTCCTTTTTGCTTTCTCCTGATATTTCTCTTTTGCTCCCTTACCTCTCATTCATCGGTTTTTCTCTTTGTTTTGCCACTGCCTATTTTTTTCCAGTGTCCATTTTAACCCTTTGGCTACTTTGACGGTGCATGATTCTTATCCAGACCGAAACTGGAATTTCTATTTTCTCTTCCAGTTTTTTCTTATACAAATCCTAGTTGTTAAAACGTTAAAACTATTTATTTTTTACCCCTTAGATGATGTGGATGAATTTATATGTAACATCCAGGCCAGTACCAAGCAGTTTCTTTGACTTGGGGGAAATTTTAGTCGTAGTAGTTAGTAGGTGCTTTATTTCTTAGTTGGACATAATTATACCTTTTTCGTTTTATTTTGGTTCCTTTCCGATGTCTTTCTTCGTACATTGTCTCTCTCTCTCTCTCTCTCTCTCTCTCTCTCTCTCTCTCTCTCTCTCTCTCTCTCTCTCTCTCTCTCTCTCTCTCCTTTTACCTCTGTCCTTCCGTCCCTGCCGTTGCGTCTCATCCAGGATATTTACCTTCTACTGATGGTCTTCCCTCTCTCTCAGTACAGTTCCATGTTTCTCTCGGTGTCTTTCCTTGGGTTTTATTTTATTTTAAACTTACCCTACGTTTTATATAAAATTCCAGCAGTTACAGCTATTTCTTTTTGTATTTCAGTATTTCTCTCTCTCTCTCTCTCTCTCTCTCTCTCTCTCTCTCTCTCTCTCTCTCTCTCTCTCTCTCTCTCTCTCTCTCTCTCTCTCTCTCTCTCTCAATTACAGCAGTTACAGCAATTTATTTTTGTATTTAAATATTTGTATCTACGTCTCTCTCTCTCTCTCTCTCTCTCTCTCTCTCTCTCAATATGTATTTTGTTATGTGTCTCTATCTGTTTGCCTGATCTGTCTGTATTTACTCACTGTGTCTGTTTGTATATTTTCGCCTTATCCAGTGTATGTGAACCTTTGTATTTTTTTTTTATCTGTTTATCTGAGACACTGATGGATTTTCGGACACTTTCCCGTATTTTTAAGCTGTGTAGGTTCGTTCCCGCATTTTTTTCTATTTATTTTTCTTCTTGTTATTATTATTTTTTTCATCAGTTTTATCAGTCTGTCTCTATGCATCCCTCATGGCCACCTGCACCTCTTTAACCTTCCCCTACCTTACCAGAGAGAGAGAGAGAGAGAGAGAGAGAGAGAGAGACTTAAAGAATATGCATACGTTGAAAGGCTCAAGTGCAGGTGAATTTAACAGCATTTTTCGACTTGCCTGTGTTCTCTGCTGATGTGGAGTGTCTATGAATATTTATCGCTTGTTCAACTGTGCCTTCCATTCTTTTCGGGGCCTCCAGTTCCTTTGTTTCCAATTCTCACCGTTTTTGCATTTTTGTACATGGATTTTCTGTGCACGTATTTTTGGTACCCCGTGCTTGATGCGTGTTTGGATAACGGGTCAGGGAGAAGGGAAGTTAGTAGCTGTGATGGCGTATTTGGAACATTGTGATAGGTGGGTATAAGGTAAAATAATATAACTAAAGCAGAACATTATTGAAGATAGTGGTAGTGATTTGAAATGATGGAGACAGGAAAGAAGAGAAGGGAAATTTGTATGATGAAGTGCTCTGGAACATTTTGCTGGGTTTATATATACTGTATAGTGACGTAGAATGAGAGAAGAAGCAATAGAAAAAGAATGAAGTAGAAATCTTTATGTGTGAGATTCGTTTGAGAAGAGAAATTAGTATGATGAAGTATGGTGGAGCATTTGATTGTAAGCTATTGCCAGATTTATTTATAGTGAGACTAAAGCGGCGATAAAAGGAAGATAAGGCGTAAACTTATTAAAAGCAGTCGTTTCGTGATCGAGATAAGAGAAAATGGAAAATATGAGAAAAGGAGGAGAGAAATTAGAGTCATGGAGTATTGTGAAATATTTTCGTTGATGTAAAATGATAGGAAGAATGAAGGAACGACAGAAAGAGAATAAGATAATATTTAAGATTGTTGTTAACATTTGCTTGACGAGAGAGAGAGGGGGGGGGAGGAGGGAGTTGAGGGCATACAATTATGGGTTACGTCCACAGTAATGGCTTTGATGGTAAGCTTGAAGGTAAGCTGAAATTACAGATAGTTCAGTGGTCATGAAGAAAAATCAGACTGAAGAACGGAGGAAGAAAAACCAGATAGATATAAGTGAGGCTGAAGAAGTTTGATTTCAAAATATAAAGGAGATGCCTCAGCCAGATTTAAAAGATAAGATTACGATCGGGAGATAATGATGGGAGTAAACAGAAAACCAGATAATGAAGATTTAGTTTAAAAATGAGGAAAACAGACATTAAGGTATTATGTGAAGGTACGACTTAATCGATGCGGATTTCTCTCTCTCTCTCTCTCTCTCTCTCTCTCTCTCTCTCTCTCTCTCTCTCTCTCTCTCTCTCTCTCTCTCTCAATTTTCCATTGTCAAAGTGTTCATTTTTCTATGTATTTCCACTTTCCCAATTCCGTACTATACTAATTTTCATCTTTCTCCGTATTTCTGTTCATTCTCTTCACTTTATATCTGTTTTTCCTTCTTATAAATTCTAATTCCTTTACAACTTTAGGTCATCCCTCAATTGAATGAAATAGCGTGGTGGTAGTAAGAACAGCAAAGAAAAGTACTATAAAGGCTATTTTCCCCTAGCTTACTACCTCCTAGCCAGCTCTATCGGTTTACCCTCCCAACATTCCTCCCGACTCTTTCCCACAGTCTGTCCTTTCATTCCTCCCTCCCACCTCTGCCTTCCTGGTTCCTCTCCGTCCCTCCCCCCCTCCCCCCCTCCTTACCCATCCATCCCTCTCCTTTACCCTTCTCCCGCCTTTTCTGTTCCTCCTTTACCTACCCTTACATCCTCCTTCCCTCCCTCCTCCTTCGTCTTCTCCCACTCCTTCCCTCCCTTCTCTCTTCTTCCATTCCTGCTTTTCCCCCATATCCTCCCCAGCCCCTCTTCCACTTCTGTCCCTTTTTTGCCTCCCTGTCTTTCCCCCTCCGTCACTGCTTTGCTTCTGCCTTCTTCTCCCTCTTTGTCATTTTTTCAGCTTTATTCATTATTACTAATCATATAACTCTCCTCATCCTTCTCTTCCCCATTCGCGTCTTCTCTTCCTCCCTTTCCCTCCCTCGTCAGTTCGCTCTTCACCCTCCTTCTCTCCTTCCTCTCTTACCCCATCTTTACCTTATCGCTCCCTTTCCCTCTGTCCATCTCCTTCCTTTCCCATCCTCTCTTTGGATTATTCCTCTTAAGTTACCCTATCACTCCTCCCTATTTTCCCGCCTCTTTTCTCGCTTCTGCCTTCCTCCATGCATTCTTCCGCTTCTCTCCCTTTTATACCTCCCTGTCTCTCCCCTTCATTCTTCATCTCTCTCTCTTCTTCAGTCTCTATCTTCCTATATATCTTTTTCCTCTCCCTCTCCATCATGATCCCGCCACTGTTTACCCCCCTCCCCAGTGACCTCAGTACCCTCCCCCGTCCATTTCAGCGATGACCTCAGCCCCCTGTGACGTCATTCATTATATACGCATTTACGGCCACCTCACCACAGGAGTATTTACGTTATGTTACGGGAGAAGACGGTACAGTGAAAGGTGTATCTTTTAAAGGGGTTTCGTTACATCAACTTACATATGCTAATTTGACGCGATATTTTTGCATTTGGGGGTTGTTTTCACGGTGTAGGTTTTCATTTGGACTGGGATTCGTGTGTATATCCTGTTTGTGCTTATGTATCATTATTATTATTATTATTATTATTATTATTATTATTTAATTATTGAGTCAACATTCTCACTTGCATATGTATTATTTTGCGTGTTTTTTCTTCATTATTTTTTGTCAACTTTTTTGTTTCTTTTACCTACAGAGTGTTTGCCTTGGTTACGAGAGTTACCTTTTACCTGGTATACTGTATCCCTGCATCAGAAAGGGAACGTCAGGAAGGTATGTATGATTTTTTTTTTTAGTGATAAATAATTTTACTTCTATGAGCTGATATTCCTTTCCATTAACTACCGGTATTAATTGTACTTTCGTTACCCAAGACACATACCTGTACCAAGACATTTAAACGCCATAGGGTAAGGAGCCAAAACGCCTAGAATGTGTGCATGTAGTTTTTAAATCTTGTATATCGTCTAATCTCCTGGTGTCTTTTTTTCTATTCTTTTTAAACATCTGAATGCATTTAGTTTGCTTTGTTTTTTCTTTACCATTTATGTACGTGTGTCTGTTAAGTCGTGTACATAATTCATTTCGCATTTTGTTCTTCTGCCTATAGTCGGTTTGCCATTATCTGAGGTAAACACCATTATCTCAGGTTGGAATGGAAATATTTGACTGAAAGGGTTTGAAACTGCTTCCATTTACTCCGCAAGCCCAAGAGATCCTTTCAGAACCGAATTAAACCATCAGGTGTTAGTAAGAATGAATTAGAAATATCCTCATCTTAGTAAACAAGTTTAAACCCTAAGGAGACTCCTCCGTAACTTCTGTGTACCAAAAACTTCATGTGACCTGGGAAATTTTCTATAATGATTTTTAACAATTTTTTGCGATGATTATGTCTCCATACAAAATTGATTATAACTAATTTTGTTTTGTATTTTTTTAATCTTCATGGTGAACACTGACTTTAGTTTGGTTGTTGAAGGGTTAAGTAGTTGTACTACTGAAGATGAGAGTATAAACAAACAAGCTATTACATAATATTATATACTTGAATTTCTTAGTAGGGCCCCTGTGTAGTCTCCCATAGCCTGTTGTTTCCATTGTAGGGAAGGGGCTGTGATGATAATAGGAAGAGACGCGAGTGAATACAGGAAAATGTCAATTATGAAAGTACAGAGAATGGCGAAGAAGATAGGGCTGAAGTGGGGAGAAAAATATAGTAGGGAGGATAGTATGGATTGTGGTAACTGTAGGGAGATGGGATGGGAAAGTATAGAAAGATGAAGCAAGGATGACCTATGGAAATAATGTAAGAGTGAAGAGGATAGGGTTGGACTGAGAAAAGTATGTTGATGATGGAAATAAGAGAGAAGAGCACAGGGAGCAGGAATGAGTATAGTGATGAGAGATAATGCAGAGGATGAAGAAAGGATGGTAGACCCGGAATTAGGAGGATGAGGATTAGCCTATAGGGTTAGAATAAGAAAAAGATGATGAGGATGGAATTTTCAGAGGAGTAGGGAGGACAGGAATGAAAATAAAGAGTAGGAACGTGACAATAGAAGGATGAAAAGGACGATGGGGTTGGAAATAAAAAAAAAAAAAAAAGTAAAATGATAGGATTGCAGGTGGAGATGTTGGAGATAGAAGTAGAAGATTTAAGGAAGATGAAAACCAAAAAAGGAAGGAGAGATGAGGAGAAAATGGAAATGTTTGGAGATGATTACTGAATACGGAAAAAACTGACAAGGAAGTAGGATGAAGGGTGATGACATAACGGGAAGACGATTGAAGAAGAAAGGAATGAAAACTGAAGAAAGAAATGCAGGGAAAATAGGTATTAAGGCGAATAGAACGAGGAGGGAAATAGGAACGATGAAGAATATAGAGCCAAAAGTAGATTGAATATTGATGACAGACATAGAAATTGAAAGTTGAATTAAATAGCTAGGAATGAAAATAGGGAGAATGATGAAGAGAACTGGGATGAGGGTATAAAGAAGGATGACACGGATAATGATGCAGTAGGGAACAAAACAAGGGGAATGGGTATTGTCAGGGGGTCAGAAAGGTCAGGTAAGGTCAGGTACTGCAGGTGTACTTGATGTATAGGAATGGGAGGGATAAATTAAGGTTAGGTGAATGGATAGAAGGTTGGGTTAGGGGCGAGGGTGAATAGGGGAGAGATGGAAAGGACAGGGGTGACAGAGGAGAGGGAGGTTGGATGGAGGAGGTGGGATGCAAAGAATGAAAGGGAGTGGATGGATGAGGTACGGGATAAAAGAGAATGGATGTAACGAGGCAAATAGGTGGAGGAGTTAGACTGTATTTGGTTGTGATGAATGAAGGAAATAGGTTACGAAGAAGAGATATAGAAAAGGACATACCGAGAGAGAGAGAGAGAGAGAGAGAGAGAGAGAGAGAGAGAGACCTGAGCTGAAAAAAGGTGAATGGAGGGAAGAGATGATGAAGGGGCAGGTGGTTGAAGAGAAAAAAGTTAGATTGGGCTGGGGAGGGGTGAATGGAAAGAAAGAAGAATGATGGATGGCTAGGAAGGGGGGAGGGGAATATCGGGAAGAGGCTGGAATGAAAATGAAAGACGAGCTTATATGATAGAAGTGGCTGAAAGATACTTATGTATGTGGATGAGAGCCTGAGATCGATAAAGGGAGTGAGAAAAAAGATAAGAAATGTATGGAAGAAATAAGGGAATGAGTGGAAATGGAGGCTGACCTTAAGAGCTTATGTGAATAGTGGTGCAAGATGGTCGGCGGGGACTGGTTAACTGTAATTTTAGTTGTATAAGTCTTTGCTAAATGTGTCATAGTGCCATTCCTAATGTAACTGTGGTTTTGCTTCAGTGATTTAGCCGGGGAAATAAAAATATGAGATTCATTACTGACAAGGGGTGCGAGCAGATTTTTCATGGGAGCCAAAGGAGGGCACGTACAAAAATGAATAAAAAGAAAATCAAGTAGTAGAAAAAATAAAAATAAAAGGGAAATTGATAATGAAAATGAATTTGTAAAATGTAGGAACCAGTGGATTACAGGATGCAGCGTGAGATTGGGTAGGTATGGAGGATGACACCAGCCGGGAGGGAGGCCATTCACGATCATATTTCACAGGGCACCTTTATCCTGCCGTGTTGCACCATCACGCTCCCATATTGTGCCCCTCGGTGTCAAACCACGACACCAACACGATTTATTATTACCCACGTTTGTTTTGACGTCTCCCTCCGCCTCTTGTGTCGCCGCCAGGAGTCAGTGACGTCATCGGTTTATAGAAGGTGTTTTGTCATTTCTTATAATTTCGAAGGCTTGAATGATGAGCTAACTCCCTCAGGCTCCTGTGACTCACTCTTATCCGAATAAAATTGTCTTGCGTTATCTGGAGTAGAGTACTACAGGCAGAGTTGTTCCGGCTAAAATGTTAATGGTGACTACTACTGCTTATATTCCAGTGCTTCATGTGTATTAAATTCGTCTTGCGTCAGCCGAAATAGAAAGTTTAGAGTTCTTCTGACCTGGAGAAGGTTAGTATATAAACTATAGAGTACTCTAACCTAGAAATTGTGTGTTTTGAGGATAAAACATTTCATTCAGACTTGAAACCTCCATTTATTTTTTATTTTTTCAGATATTGTGAAACGAGACGAATTATTAGTAGAGTTGTAGCTCATTATTGCTGGACACTAAAATGATAGTTCGGTATAGCGTTAACTATTTTCTATTTTTGGATTCTACTCACTGTTTACAATATAGCGAGAGAGCTAGAATGGTGATGACGTTATGTTTGCCTTCTTAGATATTCCTCATGAGTAATAAGCAGGTAGTTTGCATGGGAATTGTCCAGTCCATTATTTCCTGCTTAGTGCTTTGGGCCCTACCACGTATTTGGCTGGGAGAGGGGTAGTTCCTTCACTGTGGTACCGTCTCTTGTGTTTATAGTCTTGCTACCTCCAACTGATCGATGTTAAAACCTTCAGTATGGTGATGTATTTTCAGATTTCATTATTGCTACCATCAAGCGATTTTAGTCATGTAAGGCCAGACATCTAGGCCCGTATTCTCGTTGCTTAAGGAAACTCCCTAACTCCTCTTCCTTAACGATTTATTTTCCAAACTACCCATTATAATCCTCATTTTTTCCTTCTTATTTCTTTCTAATATGGGCATAGAGTGCATGAATAACACCAAGATTATAGTAACGGAGCAGAAGCAGAAATAAACCGGAAAGGAAAAGGTGTTAGTAACATTCTAACCGCACCAGAATACCGCCCCAGTCATGGCCCTAGTGGTGTGAGGATTAAAGAAGAATATATTTAATCGCACCACGTAAGAGAGAGAGAGAGAGAGAGAGAGAGAGAGAGAGAGAGAAATTACTGTCCTAAATAAAGTCTCCTGAAGGTGGAAAAAAATATATAACTGGAACACATCGTCGGCCAAAAGAGGTTAAGTTTAAGAGATTCCCATCGTAGTGAAGAAATTGTTAGCAGTGTACATTAATCCCTTCAGGATGGTGACGTCTTAATCATAGTATGTTATTCTTACCACAATGAGAATATTTATATTCAGCTCAGGAGGTCCCTCGCTGTGAAGGGAGTAAGAGATGAAGAAGAGAGTTTATTGAGGAAAAGTGCAGGGAGTTAAAAAGAGGAAAGGAAAAGGATTAAAGCAACAGGGAATAAAAAGAAGAAACGTTTAGAGAAATAGGAAACTGGATTAATAGGAGAGAGAAGAAAAATGTGTAAGAAATGGAAAAATATGTGAAGCGAAGAAGAAACGGGGTTGAAAAGAGGAAAAAAATACATTAAAGCAGAACTACGACTTTAACATGAGGAAGAAATAGGTCAGATGTAAAAGAAAAGAGGGTTATAAAAAATGGAAGGTAAAAAAAAAATAATAGACGGAAAATAGAAAGCGAAAAGGGAATTTAAAGGTGAAATGGAAATGAGATAAAAAAAGAAAAAAAAAACATTGAAAAGCCAAAAAAAAAAGTGTCCTTGATAACGAATAATTTAATTTTGGAGGTGACTTCAACTGGGCCCCACTACTGCGTCACACTACCTTGACGTCGTTGTTGTTGTTGGTGACGTCACGGCTTGTCGAGGAACTGTGGAGAGAGTGAGGTATGCTGTGGTTGTGCAGAAAACATATCAGGAACATGACTAGAATATAACGTGCATAAATGAGAAGTATTGAGAGAGAGAGAGAGAGAGAGAAACTATGACAAATGCTAAAGCGATAATAATAATGATGATGATAATAATAATAATAATCATCATCATCATAATAATAGTAACAGTAATAATAACAGTAAGTTGCGATAGGGAATTAATTGTTTGTGAAGGCGGACACCTCGGCCCGAAGACTATCCAATTTTCATCGCGGAAGAGAAAAAGTGGAGGTCTTCGTCAGGGCCATTTTGCTGTGGGCGGAGAAAGAGCTGATGAAACATGAAACATAATAAGTGGAGGCGGAAGAGATGACGGGTTATTAGTTTTACAATTTTCATCCCCAGACGGTTTTATCCAGCTCAGGGAAGGCCTCTCGTAGTGATGAGGCTAGAAACAGGGGATGTCTTCTCTTACAGTCGGCTTGTTTTCACTGGACAGGACTGGGCCAATGCCATAACGTAAAAGCTCAGTCGTGGTTGCATGAAATTCGATGAGCCTAGTTGTAAGGTAGAAACGAGTCTCCTTGGTTACTCCTCAGATCAGCTCACAAGTATTTGTCCATCAGCTTAACTGAAAAGGGTTTGAAATCATTGTTAGGTCAGAGTAAATGCGCTATAGTCAAAGTACCGCTAGACGATTTCGTTCAACTTGCAGGCGGTCTCTTGTACTGAAGTGGTTAAGTATGAGAGAGACACCTGTTTTAAGTAGAGTTGTGCTTGCGATCCAAAAGTTATGGAAAAAATACGGGCTTCTTATAGTGTGTTTATTTTCTTCTAACAAATATCAGTAACCCCCCTTCAGCTTAGCAGATGGCCAGTTTAGTCACATTGAAGGATCAGTATGACTGGCAACCAAGGAGATTCACTCATTCCTTGTAACTAAAGCTTACTGAATTTCATGCAACCACAGCTTAGTTTTCAAGTCATGGGAGTCGCTCAGTTCCTCCAGATGAAAACAAAAGTACTATAGTCATTATTAGGACTCATAGTGAAGGGTATACCGTTGGATACACGCTGAAACTGGTGTGTATCGTGGGTCCGAACTAGATCCTCCCGTGGTCTTTATTTACCTTACATTCGTCCCGTGGTCTTTATTAACTTTACCTTCGTCCCGTGCTCTCTACTTACCTTACCTTCTTCGTCCCGTGCTCTTTACTCACCTTACCTTCTTCGTCTTGTGCTCTTTATTCGCCTTACCTTCTTCGTCCCATGCACTTTTCTTGCCTAACTTCTTCGTCCCATGCTCTTTAGTGGCTTTACCTTCTTCGTCCCATGCACTTTACTTGCCTTACCTTCTTCGTCTCATTCTCTTTATTCGCTTTACCTTCTTCGTCCAGTGCCTTTTACTTGCCTTACCTTCTTCGTCCCATGCTCTTTATTCGCTTTACCTTCTTCGTCCAATGCTCTTTACTTGCCTTACCTTCTTCGTCCCATGTTCTTTATTCACTTTACCTTCTTCGTCCCATACCCTTTACTTGCAGGCCCGTGCTCTTGATATGCCTTACCTTCTTCTTCCCGTGTTCTTTATTTTCCTGCCTTTATTTTCCCTACCTTCTTGTTCTGGGTTTATTTACCTTTCCTTCATGTTCTGGCAATGCTTCATAACGATACAAACTCCAAAGTACTTTACACATAAGGACATTCTATTAGTGGAGTGGTATTTATGTCAACTGAGTCCAGATGAGGAACGATTAAATTCTAGAGCAAAATTAACTGTGCGCAGTACCTTGAAATTTGGCCACCTCGGAAATGGTAGAGAGAGAGAGAGAGACAGACAGACAGACAGACAGACAGACAGAGAAGGGGGCTGGGGTAACAAGATCACAAATAACGAGATAAGGATGTTAAGAACGCTTCTGTGTGTAATTTGTAATCATTTAAAGTTGGAGTACAAAAGCATTACCATACCGAGAATGTGCGTCAGGGTAATTGTATGTGCTGTGTAGTAGAACAAAAAGGTCAAATAAAGACAATCTGAATATTTCTCTCTCTCTCTCTCTCTCTCTCTCTCTCTCTCTCTCTCTCTCTCTCTCTCTCTCTCTCTCTCTCTCTCTCTCTCTCTCTCATTTTGTATAACACCTCCCCAAATAAATACAGTTGTTGAAATGTAAACCAGATCGTCCAACTAAGTACAAGGTTGTTAAGACGTAGCCCACACATCTTTTAATCGTATCAGAGTTTTCAAAATTATTATCTCGCTTCCTGCTCAGACTCTCTTTATTATATTCATAGTTATTTCGGGCTGTATTATTCGCCACTGAAAAGCCTCTTCAAGGTGGGAGAATTCGATACAGCCTTAATTACTCTTCTCGTAAAATAACGTTATTCCTAAGTTTAATGGGATCGTCTGGAAATAACAAGATTAACCCAGTAAAACATGTCAGTGGATTGAACAGATTAAGAGATGAACTAAAATTATTGTAGAAGCATTTTGTTTGGTGTCCATATTTTAGTCACTTTAGGTTCCTAGGTCCCTAGAAGTACAGGATATGCAGGTAAGCAACCAGACTTCCAAAAATATTCAATGAGATTCATGCACTACTTATTAGCATAGTGGCCCCCCCCCCTCCCGAAAAAGGGAAAGAGAGGAAAGCGCTGTGAATATATTTGATATAATTCATGGAGAGTTCTCTGAAGCAGCTGGCTGATTGTGGGGTCGATTTTTGTTCTGTATTATTTTTGAAGGCTTGAATAATAAATGAATGAAGTGTGACCATTTTCACTGATCTCATTTTTGACAATTCTCATACTTTTGTGTATTAATAATTTTAGTTTCTGGATCCTATGTCTTCCATATGTAGTGAAAACATTGCTGGGAAGAAGATGGAAGCTGCATTTTTTTTTTTCTTTTTGTAAATGGTGTTTGCAGCGATGACATCACTAGCTGTATTAGTGGAAATTGATTTTTTTTTTTTTTGGCAATTTTCACTCGAAGTCAGATTATCGTGGTTCATTTCGTTGTCTTCCAGACGAAATTAGAGAGGTCTCTCCTAACCTAGAAAAAAAAAAATTCTTAGCGACAACCAAGTCCAAGCAAAAAGATATCGTCCGAATAAAGATGTTATGTACATAGCCCTCGTTCTGCAGAACTGCTTTCCTTTACGTATGAATACACCGAATTGATATGAGAAACATCTGAATCCATTTTATGTTGCCAAGTTTATACTGAAGATGATTGGAATGAAAAATGGTACGGTAATAATAGTAGTAGTATATTCTGCTGTCATACCCCGCAGCCTGTAAAGGTAAGCCCGACAAAAGAAACCAGTCTGTATATGTCCTTACACAGTAACAACCTCTTGATCCAGTATACTGTATATCACCCTTCCTTATATAACTCATTACCATGTTCTTCCACCAAATTTTCAGCCAATCTGTTTTCTTCTCAGTCTCCTCACTCCCATACACCCACTTAGAAAAATTCTCCTTCTTCGTTTAATCAGAAGTGAGTGCTACATTAATTAGGAGGGTATATGAGCAGTAATAATAGTAGGAAAGGCAACAAATAAAAGACAGTTTCAGATACAATGAAATATTAGAGCACTGTAAGTGTGATTGTATAGAGGATAACGATACAGCCATACCTAACACAGACGCACATACCTCGCACTGTCACACCTTGCACACATTTCAATATCACTCTGCACAGTGCCACATCATACAGTCACATCTCACTGCCACAAGACACATTTCCACATCGGACACTACGCACTGACGTACAGTACCTCACACTCTCACCTCACATTGCCACACCTCACAGAAATATCTTACTCTGCTACAACACCAGTTCTCACACCTCGTATGCGACTACCACACCACACATTTTCTCATCTCACTGACCCACCACACACTGCCATACCTTATAGTCTTACCTTACTCTGCCATAACACCCACAGTCGCACTTCATACTTGCCCATCGTACTACACGCTGCCATACGTCACAACCACTCTAGACTGGCACATTGCACACAGTCACACCATACCATACCACATCACACCACATCTCACCTCTCTTCACTTTACCACACCTCACCTCACCTCACCATACTTTTGTTACTTCCAGGCACCTCACACTGGTATAGCTCACATCTCCTGCTGCGCTGAGTCGTTTTACGCTGCTTATGGAAAAAAAAAAAATTGAAGCATCAGTCATTCAATAAATAAAAAGAAATAATGATGCCCTTAGTCACGGAAGACGGAGTGGGTTATTCAGAAGCGTAGTCTGGTCACGTATAGGTTAAGCAAGGTCGCTGTAAAGGAGGAAGACGAGGGGAGGTCACAGGCATGGGGAGAGAGAGAGAGAGAGAGAGAGAGAAATTAGTCATTATAAATAGGTAGAGGTAATGTCCGTTGTATTGAGAGAGAGAGAGAGAGAGAGAGAGAGAGAGATCCGTTGTATTGAGAGAGAGAGAGAGAGAGAGAGAGAGAGAGAGAGAGAGAGGGAGAAAGAAATAGAAAAATTAATAATTGTAAATAGGTAGAGGTAAGGTCACACGTATTGAGAGAGAGAGAGAGAGAGAGAGAGAGAGAGAGAGAGAGAGAGAGAGAGAGATGGGTAGTGTGGAAAAGGTCAAAGTTAGTGACCCGGAGAGAACAGTGTGGTCATCTTCCTTCTTGGGTCATGGGAATCCTTGAAAAAAATGAAACAGGCAAAAACACAAGTGTGAGATAATGTAATTGGGCTGGCATTTCCTGAGAGGCGTCCAGTGTAAACAGCTTGTCCAGAGTGTGTGGTTTATTGCTCACCCTTTGGGGTAGTTGGGCATCCTTTAGTCGCTGAATTTTCTGGTTTCAAGAGCCATACAGTACATATATTATTTGGCATTGTGTGTTGGTCTAATTCTGCTTTTTTATCTGTGTTGTCCCTGTGGTCATACTTACCATATTAACATTACTACCCAGAGTTGATGCATATGGGATTTTGGTGGGGAAATACCAAACGTACCGCCCCTCGTCTGCGGGCTTATATTCAGGAAACTTATTTGTCAAGATATTAGGGTTTCCGCTTCAATTTACTTTCGAAAATGACCATCACCGTCCACTATGTAAACTATGCACACACAAAATATCCTACTCTGGTCATCTCCTAGGGCCATATTAAACATTCTCTTTTTTCTGTATTATATATATTTTTCTTTCAGTTTAATCCAGTCTTCTTCTCTTTTTTTCAATTTTTGGTCTTCAGCTACTGACATCCATACATGAAGTCCTGTAATGGTTCTTTAGGGTATTGGATAATGTCTGTCATGGAGATGTTTAGGTATACTGATGAAGCTCTCTCTCTCTCTCTCTCTCTCTCTCTCTCTCTCTCTCTCTCTCTCTCTCTCTCTCTCTCTCTCTCTCTCTCTCTCTCTCTCTCTCTCTCTCGGTGTGTGTGTGTGTGTGTGTGTGTGTGTGTGTGTGTGTGTGTGTGTGTGTGTGTGTAGCTATTATTGCATATGTATGAGCGAATGTGCGTGTGCATTCAGTGGTATGGTCTGTCAGGGCCGTCGGATGCAAATGTCGTCAATGCGTGATAGAAGAAATGCAAAAACAGAAGGCCGTGTATCTGTGCTCATCCCCATTTGTGAGTAGCTTCCACACAGTCAGCAGCGTAAGGAAGGAAAAAGGGAAAGCGGTATATTATTTTCTCTTCATCACTTTGCATAATTAGCGAAATTTTCAATGGTGAAGTGCTGGAGCGAGACGCTATCATGTGGTGGCACCGATATAGCTGGGGGGGGGAACCGTCCGTTATACAAACTTCCATCAAGCCCTTCACCATCCTCCCGAAAGGAGGATGGCGAACAGAAGGGCAGTTTCTGCCTGTGGCCCATTGGGTTCACATTCAGATGAGTTTGAGATTGCTGCTGCTGCCACCGGTTCAAGCACATGGCTCACTCACAGCTGAATAAAACTATCGAACGTTAGCTGGGATGGAAAATTGGAGTTATTCTGACTATGAGAGGATCACTCCTTTCGGGGCGACTTACGAACGTTTTTATTTTATTGCTTCTGTTGGCTAGCAAGAGTATTAAAGACCATCAAGGTTGAAGGAATAGGGTACTTGTGGAAAGAAAAGGAACAGTTCAGCAGACTGTGTCCATTCCGGAGAATCTACCCAGAATTCATCCGTTTCATTTTTCCCCCATCAGGAGGGTAGGGGCCATGGGCAAGACTTCTTAGTCACGACATTCAAGGCAAGAGTGTCCAGCCTCACTTGCCCGAATGGTAGTATGTAAACCTGTGCGGCTAGATCGCATTAACCCACTGGACCACTAGGCGTTATTTGGTTATGTGGTTGCCTCCCAGTGTAGTAAATGGTTTCCTGGAATGCAAAAAATCAATTGTCTTTTCATTTTGCGTAGAGTAACCTTAAGGTTGCACCACTTCGAGAGCTTGGATTGAGCCCCCACACAGAAACTTCAATAGAAAATGGAAGAAAAAAATGAAGACTGGTTCATTTCGAGATGCCTGGCCTTTGAGCCGTATTTTTATTGGCGTAGGAAACTTGGCAGCACTTAGTTCCGTAGCCGTTTATCTTGCATATTACACCTTGGTGTTCTCTTAAGGTGTTTAGATAACCTTAATCATTTGAAGTAGATTATTTTTTTCCTTGTATTCTAGCTGCCATGATTTTCTTCAGCCAGGAGAGACGTTATTGCGTTCAAGCGACGGGAAACTACTGTAGGTCTTCCAGAGATTACTAATATTGGAAGAAGCAAGAACACGTAAAAAATACCTCATCGTGGTGAAATGGTTATATATATATATATATATATATATATATATATATATATATATATATATATATATATATAAGCAAGTGCTAGAGAGTCTTTTAATCCAACAAGAACATGGCCCATCAAGTCATTAGAACTAAGACAGATGACTTTATAAATTTAAAGGCGAATCATAGGTGCCTAAAAATGTTATTTTTGTCTCCGTTAATCCTCTTATGATTCTGTCAACTCTGGTACTGTATCCGGACAAACACTAAACCAATATACATCGTTGAAGGTGAGTCATAGGGGTCTGAGTGATATGTGCGTCCTAACTCAGCGAGAACTTAACCCATTGGCGCCTGAGGTGAGCTGTCTCCGGGAGCGCTTGATGTAATGATTTTTTAAAGCCCTGACGTCATTTCTGGAATTTGAATATTCTCCTTCCTAGATCATATAACCTTTGACCTCACATCTCTGCCGCCCCTTCTGATGCTGCTGCCCTGCCATCTCTCATGCTACCACGCCACGCCTTTTTCACGTGTCTCATTATTTTCTCGTACCTGAAGCAGAGTAAAAGCAGTCGGAGGGGGATTATTTTGCTATCCTTGTCTTACATTAACAGAGTCAGTCCCACAAAATCTCTCCTATAAGAAGCAGCCTCAATAGAAGCAGTAGTTCTGGTGATCGCTTGTAACCAGTCTACTTCTTTATAGCTTGTACTCCATTGTGGCCGCCTGTTATTAGTATCACGTCCTTCTTCACGGCACTTTACACAGCTTACCTCCCTCACATCGTTTCTTTCACGTGCCGTATTATTTTCTCATTTTTTAAGTGGAGTCAAAGCATTTTAGTTCGTCCTTAGATTCCTTTTGGCAACCCTTCAATACGAGGTTCTCTCCCAGCTGAATACAATCGTTTGGCTGTAGGAATAATAAGTATAAGACGTCGTGCTTAAGGCTTTAATGAAGATTACTTACACGTATGTAGAGCGCTGTACACCCCCTCCATCTTACAGTCTTCTACCCGTACACTTCACTTTCTTCTTCAGTACATTCCCTCCTCTTTCTCCTGCGTTTCCTCCCGTATATCCAATCCAGTATTCATTCTCTCTTAACACATAAATCCTCTTGTTTTTCCCATTGCTTCCCTTCTGCTTAGGTCGCCTCAACTCATCTTCTCCTCCTTCACATACCGTCTTTTTTCGTCTCTCTCTCATTCTGTACCTTCTCCACTCTTCATTCCCCCTTCTCACACATTATATCCTCTTATCTCTTCCTTGTTTTCCTCCTTATACATTATTATTTTCTTCTCATTTCTCTCTGTCCTTCTCTTGTCTCTCCTCCAATACCACCTCGGCCATTCTTTCTCGTACCACACATGCCCTTTTCTCTCTCCTGTCTGTCTCCTACACATACCACGTTCTTCCATCGTTCTGGTCGTCCAAACATCCCTTCTTTCATCTCGCCTTCGTCATCGCTTCTAATAATTGATCTCTTATATATTTTTCCTCCTTTTACTCCTCTTCTCCGTCCATTCTGTACACATCGCCTTCATTTTTCAAACTCTCTTCCCCATGCACACACACCTCCTCTCTTCTCTCGCCTATGTCCATCGTACATATACACACCACTACACTTTTCAAACTTTCCTCCCATACACCTTCTCTCTTGTCACCCCTCTGTTACTCCTACACACACCACCTCTACTCTTCAAACTTTCCTCCCACATACATTTTTTTTTTTCTCTCATGTGCCCCCGAGACACCTCCTCCACTCTTCATACTCTCCTCCCACACACGTCCTCGCTTCTTTCTCCTGTGTCCCTCCTTTGTACACCCTCTCCCTTCATGTTTCCTATCACATAATGTAAACATTCTCTCCTCTCTCTGTCCCCTTTCCCTCCACATACTACCTCCTCTCCTCAAAAACTTTCCACATGCGCCTCCTCTCCTCAGTCTCTTTTGTCCCAGCTGCTCATATCACCTTCATTCTTCATCTCTTCTTCGCACACATTTCCCTCTGTCATCTCTCTCCTCTGTTCCATCTATACTTTCAAATTTAGTTGTTGTTTTTTTCCATTTCCTCCCTCACACTCCCTCCTTTCTCGCGTCTACAAATTCCCTCCCCTCTTTTCTTTCTTTCGTCTGCATATACCGCCTCCATTGTTCATCATCTCATACAATAGTTTCTGGTCCCCTCACTTATCTGTGTCAGAAGAATCTAACAACATCATATCTGTCCGTCTTTGTGAGGCGTTTTGTGGTGGCGTATAACAGTGGCGTCTGTTCAGTGAAGACAGAGTAAATGGTAAGAGGCAGTCGAGGTTTAGGGGCACGAGGCTAGGCAACCAGAATCAGGATTATTTAATCCATCACCACAAAGGGCGTCCCCAACCTGAGTAAAGTCGCCAGGTGAAAGTAGGAGCAAAGTAAAAAAGGCGTTATTGTACTGAAGGAGTTAATGGAGATTGCTTATGGATTACAAAAAGCCATTCTTAAGCTGAATAATGTCGTTTACCAGTGGCAAGAAAATAAATAGCGACTGTCATACTGAAGAGGTAAAAGTGTAGATGGCAAACATACTTCTCTGGTGGCATTACATGATCTAAAAACCTCCAGTTGCCGTTTGATATTTCGAACCAAAACGCGCAAGGTTAGACCATCACTCCGACTGGCGTCTTTTAACCACTGGACTGCCAAGACAAGGACGGCCGGAAAAGTAAGAATGACTTGTGCTCAGACCAGAAAAGCTGTCATGAGTAGTTCTAGGAAGGGAGAGAGTCACAGCGTAGTCATCTCTAGCCCGTCATGACAGTTTAGCAGATTAGCCTCTTCACTACCATGACATTTTTTTTCTATTTATGCATCTGCCATAGGAATTTAATGTCATGAATAAACTCCTTGTAATGAAGGGGTTAACCTGTTGAATATCGCGTAGGTATATATTGTTCGTGCATTTTGTCTGACGATTTTATTCAGTTTATGTAAGACCTCATGTAGTCAAAGGGTTAGACTGATATGTTTATGTGTTAACCGACGCCGCATCTTGTGATAGGGCTGTGAAGGGTGAGAATTCAATTATTACTCTTCCTCCCCCCTCTCCACGTATTCTCCACACAACTTTTCCTTTCGTCCTTGTCCCCCTCCCTCCCTCCCTCCCTTTTCCACCGTATCTTTTCAACCGTGGTCATTCCTTCTTAGCATTAAGTGGCCGCGTCTCCCCTTCCTCTTCCTTCTGCATTACCTCATCCCTTTCAACAGCCCTCCCTTAAGTCACTCCTATAAGCGCCTGAAACACGTATTGACCTTGTAGCTTCTAGTGGCTTCCTCGGTTAAGATATTTTAATACGTCACGCACTAATGAAAAGAAAGGCATTAACTGTTTACTTACCTCAACAGAAGATCCGTAAACATATGAAGAATTTAATTGTGCAGCCTCAGCAGAAGTCTGGCAATGATATGATGAAAATATTAGCTACTTACTGACAGCACAGTGGTGGATTCAGAGGGAAGCGAAGGAACTCAAACCCCGTTCCACACACTGCCTTCACCCACAGGTCCTGGTACCAGGCTAAGCCTTTAATGATATTGTACTCTGATGCATAACCACTAATAAAACGGTAACAGTATAACCCATGTGGAGAGATATGCATGTGCTGTAGCATTAGTCTGCATAATAATTTTAAAGTAATTGTCCAATGAATACCTAATTAGTTTTCTTTTCTCTTCAAATTAACCCTCTCTGGAAACCTGGTCCGCGCACCGCTACTCCCCTTCGGTTTCGGCCCAGCCAGATATTTCCTTCGAACTGAAAGTACAGTTTATACTTTTCGTTACAGAACGAGCCCCAGTACAGATACCAATTATTCTTTTGTTGCTGTGGAAAGCCAAAAGGTGTAGCATTCTTTTGTTCTCGAGCTGTAAATTTGTTAACTTATTAATTTATATAGTAATAAACGTGTGAATACTATACTGCGTTCATTCACGAAGAAATTGGAACTTTCTGTAAAAGTAAAATATTATTATATGAAATACAATCCCTCTTCTGTTTGACACCAAAGTAATATAAACATATATTATTCGGTCTTTGATTAATAAAGTGTATAGAGCACATGAAAATTTGCTATAGTACTGTTTTCTGGTCACAATCAAAGCGAAATTTATTGTAATATTATAGCCACAAAAAGTAAAATATTGTCACTTTGCAACTTGGACCAGCGAGACACGTTTACAGTTAGGCACACCATTGCCAAACACACGGGCCTATAATGCGTATGAAAGCAGATCATACGCCGTTTCTTTCTTGCGTTTTTCGTCCAGTGACTCATACGCGTCTAAATGCGTATGAGAACCGTGAGAGGGGTAGATAGATCATACGCGTCAAACATGTATGAAAACTGTGAGAGGGTTAATGTAATGCCGAGAAATTTGTATAACCGCACCCGTGAAATACGTATCTGACAACCGTATTTTAAAAAATCTCTAGTTAGGAAAGAGAGAGAAATCTCGTGCACTCCTCCCTTCTTGGTGTGGACGTCTTTTCGTTCAACCTTCGCCTTCCCCCACCTGCAAAAATCTTAGACCCTTTGTGACTGTAGAAGAAAGGCTGCTAAACTTTGATGAATTTAGCCTACTCAGTAGGCGACGTCTTTCTTAGTTTATTCTTACTGCCGCCACACGATATTATTCAGCTTTGGAGAGATCCTTGTTAGTGACGCAGATAATTGTGTACTGACTACAACTAAAATTCCATTGAATTTTATTGAAGTATTCACGCGTAACAGACCACAGTCGGAATTGATCAATAATATAAAGGGGAATTTAACTGTGTTCTGATTACAACAAAAGTTCCACAGAAATGAAATGAAAATTATAACTGTGTGGTAATCAGAATCGAGTTTCCGCAACATGCAATGAAAAATTTGCTATACCGACCACAAATGATGTTATGCAGTATTACAGTGAACGCTTTAACCATATACTGACCTCTACATAAATTGCACAGTAGTATAACAAGCCTTTATCAAAGACGTATCCCCACCATGTGGTAAAGAGATGATATGCACTAATAAGTATGGCAATTTCATATATAGGGGCATAAACTAGGAGTCGTACACTAATGGTGGGGATGATAATAATAATAATAAACTCTTAGGAATCAGTTCGCCAAGTTTCATCTTCAGATTGCTTGTGCAGGTTGGATTGAAATCTCCATTAACAGCCAACTTATCAAGACAGATTTTTCCTTAAAATGGTCATAGCTCGTAAAGAACAGACAGTATGGCAATTTTACAGATACGGACATTGACTACGACACATACTCTATTTTTCTGTTTGATATGAAGCGAATCCACTCGGTAGTTTCCGAGATATAGACCCAGACGGATAGACGGACGGACAGGGGCGATTCCTATATCCCCACCTTACGGAAAAATGGTGGGGATAATTAAGAAAAACTGCAAATCATTACATCCATAGATCCACAACAACAGAATGAAGAAATCAGCTACATACTGAATGGTTACAACCAGAGATATCTGGGATGAAACATGATAGTAAACGTTCACATTGTAAATATTTTAGAATCTGGGATGAAACATGATAGTTAACGTTAACATTGTAAATATTTTAGAATACTGTATTGCTTACTCTCCCCTCCTCCCCCCCCCATAAAAAATACAGATAATAAAAAAAATGAACAAAGTACCCTTTTTTACTACGAGGGGGTGTCCTAAATCGATAGGAAGAATGAAGTTAGGGATATCGTACTGAAGAGGTAATCGGAAATGCTTTTTAAACTTTTCATTGTGAGATGGTTCCCCTAAGCTGAATAATATCACTTGACAGTCGCATTGATAAAATATAGAGAAGACAAATTATTACTCAAGATAAACTGCTATATAAAACTTTTTAGAAGATGTCTTATAATAATGTTTGCCAAAAATGTATAAATTCTAAAAAAGCTAGATGTCATAAAACTAAACCAACTAATACCAAGTGACAGTGTTAGTGAGGATGGTAAAGATAGGTAGAAATAAAGGAACAACTAGGGAGTGAATTGTCAACTACGAAAAGCCAGGAAATTCTCAGGTGACTTTACTGACCGTTCCAAGCTTGAAGACAATGTCGCCTCCATGCCTTCTTGCTGACCACATGTGTATATATAAATCTGTAGGCTCGTTTTACACACACACACACACACACACACACACACACACACACACACACACCATTATGAGTACATGTGTCTGCTTGGCTGCTTGAAGGACACTAGTAAGATTGGTGGAGTGATAAGATTACTCTCTCTCTCTCTCTCTCTCTCTCTCTCTCTCTCTCTCTCTCTCTCTCTCTCTTAACTATCCTTTTGTCATGCGCTGTTCATATGGTCATTTAGCCGTTTCCTCGTTTGCCATTAGCTGGCCATGAGATGTTAATGATGGTGAAAAAAGACTTTGTAAATGCGTGTTTTTTTTTTTTTTTTTTCTGATTATCCACTTCGTCAGAGAGAGAGAGAGAGAGAGAGAGAGACGAACTAAGTGTAAAAAGGAACCACGACAAAGGAAAACGAAGGGACATTGTTTGGAAACAGATTAATTCCAATGTAAAATTGAATGTGTGAGGCTGGTGAAAGATAATAACCCATTCATTGTGAGGGGTGTTCCCTTAAGCTTCAAAATGCACCAAAAACTCAGTTATTACATCTTTCGACTCTTCAAAACTTTCCGCAGGAATATCATCTAATTTCAGCAACATCCAACTCAATCCTACATGACCTTTAAACATAAACTTGGATTTCAGTCTCTCGGGATTTATCTTGGAAAGATCATATTACATCCATTGTAAAATCTGCCTCCAAGAGATTAGGTGTGCTAAGTCGACTCTATGTTTTCTTCACCCCTGCACTGTTGTCGACTTTATACACGGGTTTTATTCGCCCCTGTGTAGAGCACAACCCTCCTGTGTGGGGAGACTTCCCACATACATCTCTTCTGAACAAGGTAGAGTCAAAAGCTTTTCGTCTCATTAACTCTCCTCCTCTTACCGGCTTCCTTCAGCCTTTGTCTCTTCGCCGCACTGCAATATCTTTATCTTTTTTCTGTTGCTACTTCAAAGGTCACTGCTCCTCTGAACTGTCTACTTGCATCCCTCCATCACTACGGCGGGCACGTAGCACCCGTCTAGCAGCGAACTCTCATCCCTTTTCTGTCCAGCTCTCTGAGGCAAGAATAAACAGTTACTCTTAGTCCTTCATGTATGCAACAGGTCAACTTAGGAACTGTCTTCCTTTGTCTTTATTTCTTACTGCCCATGTCCTCCAGGCATCTCGAAATGAACGGATCTTGAAATTGGCTCTCTGTTTTCCTGTTTTTATTTTTTCATGGAACAGTTGCTGGCTTCTAGCCCTTGGTTCCTTTTTCTTGCATAAAAGAAGCATAATAAAGTCGTCTGGCTTTAGCAACAATAAAAGTGAGAAGGGTGTCATCGTGCTAAAGGGGTTGATGAAGATGCTTTTAATCCCTTCACGTGATAGGCCTCTTAAAATTGTGTAGTGGTAGCAAGTTCAGAATATAATTGATCGTCCCACTTAAGGGTTTAACCACGTGAGAAATTTGGAAATAACCTTTGGCTGCAAGAGTTTTTTTCATCTAAACTGCATCATCTATTGTCAGCCAGAGTAGAACACGTAGGTATATAGCCTTGACATGGCTAAGGAAATAATAACTTTAAAAGCAATCATTACAAAGGAAAACTGTTTAAAGACATAGGAAAGAGTAGAAGTAAAGAAAAAGTCAAGTATGGGGGAAACTGGAAACTTGGATAAACAAAAATGAGGATTAATTCGACGAAGCATATTTGCAAACATGATTATATGGCCGCTAGATACGACAGAAGGCCAGTGAAAATGTCATTGAGTTAGGTTTATATTTGAGCATTTCGTCCTCAATTATACTCGTGATTTTTTTAAACTAAGAAAATTGGTACGCTACTAATTGGATGCTATCTCTGTAACTTTCGTAACAGTGGGTGAACCTGCTTACTAATGACAGATAATTATATTCAGCAAATGAAATCCTACACAGGAAAAGGGATATGACCACAGCGACGGAAAACGGAGAGTAAAATCGACGACTTATCTTACCTCCGGCTCAGGAAGTGGCTAGGAAGGAGGAAGACGCATACAGCCATCAAAGGACTCATCGTTTCCCATTATATTCGGCGGCACTGGATCTGAACGATGTTTCTGTATATGTTTCGTGTAGTATAGTATGTCAGATTAACTAAATATGAAGTCTAATGTCATGTTATATTTCCAGCAGACTACAGTGACGAGTTTTTCTGCTTGCTTCCGGCTGATGATTATACCCAGTTTCGGAAGACCTATTAGGAAAGGGTTTAGAAATATTCACCATGCCTTTGAGATACTATAATGTCCTCTTTATTCTTGCTACCATCACTGGATTTAGTTTAACATGGAAGAAGCCTCGCGTGGTGAAGGGGTTTATCAGCGAAAATGAATAATATAATATGGTTACTAAAATTGGCTCTCCAGGCAGTGCTTCGGAACGTCTCATGACAGCGTTTTATTTCTTCCCCTTGCAACCCCCAGGCGATTGAATTATAATCGAAAGAGGCGTTTCCCATATAGGAAGTTGGCGAAAATAACTGCTATAGGTCAAAAATCTCCATTAAACCGAAGAACATCGTCTGGAGAGATCATGAATGAAATAGAACAATACACCACGACATTGAAGAGATTTAAGAAGAGAAAGTAATAATTTTTTTTTTTCGATGACTGTACCACTCAAGGACGATAACCATTCGCAGGGGTCATGTCTCCCCGGGATTGAAACGAGCGGTCAAGTGGGTGGAAATCCCGACTCCTTCCCTGCTTCACTGTTTCTTAGAACGGACAGGAAATGGTTGCAAAAAAGAAAAAAATCTGGACAAGATAACCATCATCTTTTATCATAGTTTTCTCCTTCGATGGAAACAGAATATCCGTAATTTCCTCCAGTGTGCAGCAGTGACAGGAAGAAAGAGAGAGAGAGAGAGAGAGAGAGAGAGAGAGAGACGGTGGAAAAATGAGCTGAGTAGACAGAAACTGAGCAAGCAAAACTTTGGAAGTCAGATAACGAAAGAGAGAAGATACGAGTTACGAGACAAGTAAGCTGAGTGAAAGAAATAAGGTGAAAAAAGATACAAGAGTGAAGAATAATGGAAAAGGGGGTGGGGGGCGGAAATCAGAGAACTAAAGTAAATGGTGAAAAACAGAAAGGGAAATTACTGAAGCAAAGAAAGAATATGGATGTAATCAGTGGAAGTGAAGAAATCAGAGGAGTAAAAAAGTGAAAGGACGAAGTAAAAATATGTAAGTAAACGAAAAAAAAAAAAGTATCGAGAATACCGGTAGAGTACAAAAAAAAAAAAAATGCCCTGATGCTGAAGGGATTGGTAGATCAGAGACTTGTCCTTATTTGACATAAATTGGCTAGCGGAGCTGCGAAGACAAGAAATGTTATTTATTATTAATTTATTTATATCTTCTTTGGTGAAAGGATTCATGGTAAATGGTGTAGCCATATCAGTGTCAAAAGTTTTTCCTACGTTCACCAAACTTCATGGCGGAAGCGAAAATAGTTTTGAAAATATCATTGTACAAAGGAATTCAGGAAGAAACTAATAAACCAGAGAGGAAACTGAAGAAAAAGGGAAAGTGAGGATGTAAGTCGTAAAGGAAGATTGCTAGGAAGGAAGCTGCTCACTCATGCGATGTACGTAAAATCAGAACAGGCTGGTTAAATCTGTGTGTGTGTGTGTGTGTGTGTGTGTGTGTGTGTGTGTGTGTGTGTGTGTGTGTGTGTGTGGATGTAGGGTGGTGGTGTAGTAGCAAGTGTAAAAGATTTGGGTGTTGGATATGGATTTAGTTACGGCAGGTTTAGATATACAGTATATAAGAGCAATACGTGTATAAGTGTAGCAAGGCGTGGATGTACAGTAGGATGGGCAAGGTGTGGGTGTAAATTGAAGTATGACAGGTTTGGATGCATTGCTAGGTGAATGCAGGTGAGGAAGGATTGGTTGGAATTTTCAAGACTGTTAGAGCTAGGTGAAGGGTCAGGCAGGAAGAAAAGATGGTAGTTTAGTAGATACATGGAAGTTTAGGGGATAGATGGAAGTTTAGTGAGTGCTTGGAGGTGCAGAGCATAGCTTGTTGAGAGTGTAACTGTGGGTGCGGGAGTAGTCAGTTATATAACACACAACCCACTCAGGCGTAACTCCCTTGCTGCATTGTGGTGGCGGTACTCGTGCTTGTAGGCTGTCAGCGTCCTGAATATACTTAAAGGTTGTAGGTGTCAGAACTGCACTTACGTGTATGAATTATATGAATAAATTTGTAAGGACAATACCTGTAAAATTATGGTGGTTTTTGTGAATGGTGCTTTTAATTATGAATGTGTTATTTTAAATTGATTACAGTTACCAAAAGCAAATTCTAAATGAAGTATTTAGTTCTCAAACTGTTTTATGTGATTGACTCGTTAACCATTATAGTATATTTATGTAAATGTTGTTTTTGTGCTACGTCTGTGCGTTTTAATATTAAAGAATTGTTTTACCAATTATTGCCTCGCTGCTAGTCGAGTGGAGGGACTTAGAAGGTTCTCATATCACCGTACAGTATGTGCCCTCATGAATGTGCAGGGAGCTAGATTAGAAGTGTCGAATGACTAGATCTGTGTTCTTGCTAGGTGGCTATAGGGTATATGTTAATTACATCTTGACTTGAATAAGCATCGTTTCCATTTTTTACGTAATTTTTTATACGTCATGAATTCTTTTCAAATTCCTTCAACTCTTCCGTCACCGAAGCGACAGATTTATTAACTTATGTTTTATTTGCTTTTTTTTTTTTTTTTCGTACAGAGTTATAAGAGAGCAGCACCTACGTACCTGTTTTATAGATTAGTGCATACATGTCATTTTTTATGCGATCAATGCTGTGCTTTCTATACAGAAAGAAATATAATTCATTTTTATATGTTTTTCGTGTGTATGTATGAAATGTTTGCAAGTTCCCACCACGATCACATTTTCTCTTCGTCACCCTTCAGTTTTGTCACCGCTCTCTTCTTGATCTGTATTCCGATTTTTTTTTTTTTTACCCGTACACAAACCATATACTAGTATTTTCTTTGCTCTTTTCTCCCTCAGAGCCTTCTATTTAATTATTTTTTTCTATCTCTACCTCTCCCTCATGCGTTTCATATCTTCCCAGTTGGATTCAGTTCTCTCTCTCTCTCTCTCTCTCTCTCTCTCTCTCTCTCTCTCTCTCTCTCTCTCTCTCTCTCTCTCTCTCTCTCTCTCTCTCTCTCTCTCTCTCTCAGCCTGAACACCTTTACACCTATGAACAAGGTTGTCTAAGCACATAATGACCCATTGTGACGTGCTTAGTATGTCAGAGTTGTTCAGGGCCCATGTCAGGTCTTTGATGTGTGTGTGTGTGTGTGTGTGTGTGTGTGTGTGTGTGTGTGTGTGTGTGTGTGTGTGTGTGTGTGTTTTCTCCTAAGGTCCGGTGCCTAGGGCATAATTAACGAAGGTTTGCCGCGTTAAGGTTTGTTTGTGTCTGTGGTAGGAAGTTTTGTGCAAGTGTGTAAATGTGGTCGGGATAATTGACCCTTTTGTGTGTGTGTGTGTGTGTGTGTGTGTGTGTGTGTGTGTGTGTGTGTGTGTGTGTGTGTGTGTGTGTGTGTGTGTGTGTGAAGGGGGGCATATGCGTAGCCTTTTTTGTGTTTTCTTCAGGCACTGAAAATCTGTATTTTCCACATCAACAGATTATTATAATAAAAGATCATTTCACCCTTCACCCCTTTATTGTCATTCATATTTTATCCCTGCAAGTTTCATACCTTTTTCATTTGGCTGAAGAGAATACCCTATACTGTGTTTAGTCTAAATTGTCAAGACTCACTATCACTCCACCATGACTGCACAGTTGTAAAAATAGAATAACACTTGAATATCATGCTGTTCACGGAGTCATATCGATTCGATGTTCTGACGTTGAATAAACTTATATAAATCGCAAGAGGGCGAAGAACTGGACCTGCTTAAGGTAAAAAACGAAAATGCAGCATTGAAGGGGTGAATTAAGCCTGTGTCTAACCATTTCATTTCTAAAAGCCTCCTCAGAGGTGCATCAAATCGTCTTTGGATAGCAAGAAGAGGCTAACTCGCTCACTTCGATGTACAGAAAAGCAGTGTGTGTGTGTGTGTGTGTGTTACAAGGTCATGATCAATTATATTTCATGACTGAGGTGGAGGGGAGGAGGAGGGGAGGCTTCATTAGTCACAGGTCTAATCGTACTGCAGTAGCCCCAGCCGCCTCAAGACTAATTGCCCACTTGAGAAACACTGACGATCTGAGAGGCCGATAGAGAGAGAGAGAGAGAGAGAGAGAGAGAGAGAACAGAAGGACATGGTGGTGGTTTGAGCCAGGTAGTGGGATAAAGTTTAAGTGAGAGAGAGAGAGAGAGAGATTTTGGAAGAGTATAGTGGATAATAGTGATGGCAGAAAGTCTTGCTAGAAAAAATGGAAGGACTTAATAAAGGTTAGATGAAAGTAGTAAAGATTGAATGGGTTGCTGGAGACAGAATAGAACACACTGGAGTATAGTTCACAAAGACACGGTGAATACAGACAATAAAGAACATAGTGAGACTTAGAGGACAATGGCAACAGACATACTTCCTGGAAAGGCAGAGCAGAAGAGTTTGCCGGAGTACAAGTTTACTGAAGCATATTGGCAACAGAAGGGTATATTAGAAGGAGATAAAATTGATAGGCAGGCATACATGAAGCTAAAGGAGAAGAGTGGGGACAGAGAAGAGACGCTGGCGATTGTAGAGGCGAAGTGGAAAGACACTAACGGATAGAAGTCGTGTTGGGGAGACAGTGACGATTATAGAGAGGTGGAGAAATAATAGAGAATCTTGCGGAAAAAAAAAAAAAAATGAAGAGCACAGTGCAGAGAGACAGACATATTGAAGACACTGGTGATATGTATATTTTTTTTTAACGAGTGACAATTCAGGTGGGAGCGAGACACCGTGCTTAAGGAGATACTTTAGCTCACTTGTCCCAGTTTACGAATTTATCTCTCACACCTGTCTTCTGGATGTGTGTGTGTGTGTGTGTGTGTGTGTGTGTGTGTGTGTGTGTGTGTGTGTGTGTGTGTGTGTGTGTGTGTGTGTGTGTGTGTGTGTGTGTGTGTGTTGCCTTGAGTGCAGTGGTGTGGGCTAAGGAGGGGTAGATGAGGCTGTGTACACTCTCTTGTCCTTCCCCCTCCGCATTTCGTTCCTGTGCAACCTTGACAAACATTAATTACCAGCAACACGTGGCTTCTACTCTTTGTTCGCTATTTTTCTTAGGATTTTTTTTTTTTTTTTTACTGTTATTCGCCGTAAGTTAGTTCATTATGTTATTATTTTTATTGCAGTTAATAATCAAAAACAAATTCTTCGTTATTTATTATTTTTATTGAAGAGGGAGAGATTTTACTGTGGATTACGCTTTCCTTTAACTCATGTCCTCATTGTAATCAGAGAACCACGATCTGGGATTTATTACCCCATTTAATTATACGTAGTTGGTTGAGGATGTTGAATATTAAACGATATCGGTAATATTCTTCGTTTGTGTATTTATTTACATTTAATTATCGTACTTGTCCTCCAGTTTTATAGTAATAATAATAGTAGGATCAGATATTTTGATTGGTGTAGACCGATCAGATATTTTTGTACTATATTTTTTGGCAAAATTTTCTTTTCCTTATACCTGATTCCCTACCCTGTCTCTTTGGTGGAAAATATAACAAGGATAATCATGATCATCGTCGTCGTCGTCGTCGTCCCAGCATGAATAAGTTTGCCGTGCCATGAGGGAGGAGTATTAGCTGAGACGACAAATTTTTGAGTAGCAAGTTGAGACTAGGTATGAAAAATGAGAAGAAAGAGAGGTGGTGCCAGTGGTGTGGTGTGGAGAGAAGGTTTGAGGGGAGAGGAAAATGTTAATGCGAGAAATGGACTAGGACGAGAGGAGGCGATGGTGTGAAATACAGAGAAATATTTTTATGGAGTAAGAGAGAGAGAGAGAGAGAGAGGGGGGGTGGGGGGGACCAAAAATATGCCTCATCAGTAGACAGACTTAATTTCCTCCTCGACAAGGATGCTAAACATCTTACCAGAGAAAAGCCGGGAAGCTGACCACAGAAATTAGACGAGAGAGCCAATTTGCATTAGCATCACAAGGAGATATGGTAAACAGGGGCTTTTAATTAGATGTGTCCCCCGCAGGTGCTGTGTTTGGCTACTCCTTGAAAGCTAGGACAGTGTTATTCTTCTTCCTCATTATTATTGTTAATATTATTATTATTATTATTATTATTATTATTATTATTATTATTATTATTATTATTGTTATTAATATTTTACGAGTATTATTTGCTATCATTATTATATTGATCTTGTTTTAATCTTTTGTTTTTGTTATTATTTTTTTATTAGTAGTAGTATTTTTTTTTATGCATTTGTTTATTTATTTGATGGCTTAATGGCAGTGTCTTTTGTTTCTGTTTTTCCTGTTCGTCATCTGGATCTTTCACACCCCGACTGATGGTAGTAAGAATTTTTTAGTGTTAGATTTTTAAAACTGTGCAGGTATGACTTTCAGCAGTTCGTACAGTTACCCTTGGGAGGTGTGGTTGTACAAGGCATGTTAATGGCACAGAGGTGGCGTGCCATTTTCATGTTAGTGGTGGGGGAGTGCCAAAACCAGGCCTCATTACACTAACCACACCTTCATCTCACACTTCACGCATCTCTCTCGTGGCTTCCGCATCTTTCCGACCTTACCGAGGTTACTGCTCTCTCCTAGCTTCATTTAACTATTGACAGTTTTATCGGTTTAACCATAACTTGTTTTTCTTAACCATTCCTAACCTCTTTGATTCCTTCAGTTGGAGGACACCTTCTTTAAAAATAAGTTCTCCCTAACGCAAGACGATTTTATTCAATACAGAAGAGTATTGTATGGCTGAAAAGACTAACCCATTGCCAGATTCGCTTATTGCAATTCCAGCCGTATCTAACGATGCACTTCGGCTGAAAGAAATTTCCTCAAGCCAGATATCATCATCGTCGTCTTTGTCGCCGCCAGTCGTTCTTATTCCCATTAAAAGAATGAAGTGGGTAGTACCTAGAAGCAAGACAGAAAAAAGGTATCATCAGATTCCCTAGTGATATGGGTAAAATACAAATTCACACATCATTAAAGCCTTCCAAATCTTGGCTGCAGCTGATTTTTTCCTTTTAGATGCCCAGATGCCAGCTCCATATAGAAAACATATCTTGTTCCTGCTTTGGATTTCTTTAGTTTAACTGTTTGTGGAAGGCACAATTTTTGCTGGC